>NW_026571515.1:1194781-1244781 GCF_026225935.1 Boleophthalmus pectinirostris | reverse complement strand
CACGTTTAAAGACTGTATTTGTGTTCTGAAGCTGCAGACAGAGCAGTGCGTCCGGTTAGACTGACCCCGTGTGTTTTTGTGTGCTCTTCCTCCTCAGCGTATTACACAGACGTCCCCAAGATCATCTACGCGTCCAGGACCCACTCCCAGCTCGCTCAGGTCATCGGGGAGCTGAAGAACACCACGTACCGGTGAGTTCCAATCAATCAATCAATCAACAACTTTATTAATCCCAAAGGGCAATTCAGTTCGCACATCTCTGGTCGTGCACAATATAGAAATAATAAAGAAATAGAAAGATAGACACCGTACATACAAACCACAGAGCATCAGGGACACAGTAACAAATTCACTTTCCATTTAAAATCCTTACGGCAGAAGGAATAAAAGATTTGGAGTAGCGGTTAGTCTTTTGCTGTGGGGTGACGTAGCGCCTCCCAGAGGACATTTTCATGAACTGTGAGTGTAGAACACGGTTAGGCTGGTTCAGTTTGGCCTTAGTCTTTTGTAGGACCCGATGTCTCCACACAGACGCCAAATCCTCCGTCTGAACACCACTGATTTTGCTGCAAACTTTTACAATCTGGTTGAGACTCTTTTTGTCCTTCACAGATAATCCATAAAACCAACAGATAAAAGAAAAGGTCAACAAACTTTCGATAAAAGAATGATAAAAATTATTTAAAATGTTAGATGATACATTAAAAGAGCTGAGCTTCTGCATCAAGTGAACCCGCTGCTGTCCTGGTTTGACGATGTGCTCAGTGTTTTTATCAAACCTTAGAGAAGAATCAAACACAGTTCCCAAGTAATTATTAGAGTCACCATTTCTACTGCTTCCCCATGGATGGAACTGGCTATTGGGCTGTGGACTTTTTTCCAGAAGTCCACAACCATTTTCAGACGCAGCAGTGCTTCATGGAAACGTGTTAGCGGCAAAATCACAAAACAGTTTCATCCAGGCCTGTCACGATACGAAATATATCCACTTATATATTTATCGTGGTACTTTTTAAAGCTGCATTGTGTAACTTTTCTGGTGGAGGATCCATCAGACGCTTTTCTCCATTTGTCTGGAATGTTCCGCAGTATGCCATTAAACCGTTCTATCGTCATGGAGACCAAACCAGATGCAGTTCCAGGTCAGATCTGTGGAGAGGCGACTCCGCTCACAGTTAGAGTGTCTGTTTTTCAAGGGAGAAATAAAACCACCTGTAACTGAATAAATGTAAAGTCGAGCTGTTTAATGTCACACTGCGGAACATTCCAGAGCATTGAGGTATCCATGGAAATAAGCAGGTGACGGACGCCCAACCAGAAAAGTTACATAATGCAGCTTTACCTGAAATAGTGGGATTTTTTTATTATTATTTTTTTTTTTTTCTGTAATATGACGGAGATTTAAACTGTATAAAGTTGAGTTCAGTGTTTCAGTCTCACGCTCTGCTCCTGTGTGTGTGTCTCTTCTCCTGTGTGTGTGTCTCTTCTCCTGTGTGTGTGTCTCTTCTCCTGTGTGTGTGTGTCTCTGCTCCTGTGTGTGTGTGTCTCTGCTCCTGTGTGTGTGTCTCTGCTCCTGTGTGTGTGTCTCTGCTCCTGTGTGTGTGTCTCTGCTCCTGTGTGTGTGTCTCTGCTCCTGTGTGTGTGTCTCTGCTCTTGTGTGTGTGTCTCTGCTCTTGTGTGTGTGTCTCTGCTCTTGTGTGTGTGTGTCTCTGTTTGTGTGTGTGTGTGTCTCTGTTCTTGTGTGTGTGTGTGTCTCTGCTCTTGTGTGTGTGTGTGTCTCTGCTCTTGTGTGTGTGTCTGTGTGTGTGTGCTCAGGCCCAAAGTGTGTGTGCTCGGCTCCAGAGAGCAGCTGTGTGTCAACCCCGAGGTGATGCGCCAAGAGAGCAACCACGTCAAGGTAAAATCACTGAAAACTCAACCAACTTCAGCCTAGACTCTGGATATTTAAATTCTGGACGTCCCTAACACGGTAACCAGCGCTTTGTGAACAGGAAGTGAGCTCCCGGCTCCATCGACTCGATCCGAGTTTTAGTCTTAATCTTTATTTTATTGAACCTGTTTTGGAATTTCTAGAATGAAGAACAAACTGAGAAGTTGTCTTAAATCAAAGAGTCTGATTCATTAAAGCAGTTGTGCTGACAGAAGCGTCTCTCCCTCGTCTTATTGTCAAAACGAGTATACATTCTTTTATACCTCTCGAGGGGCTTGGGGCACATGGACGAGCCACGCAGCAATATGTTAAAAAACAAAACACCATCTTACAAGGACGGTCAACATGATGCTGGGTCACTGGCAATAAATAGGTAAAGAGTCTGAAAGTGAGAGGCGCCTATGAGGCCTCTGACTACAGGATAAGGTCTGATTTAACAATGATTCAGACGACTTACACGTTCGCATAAATGTTTAGCCAAGTCATTAAAGATGATTATGTAAAGATTCCCACAACAAACTGTATCGAATCGAACTGAAAGCTCACTGTATCGATGTCTGTATCGTATCATGGCCTGTGCATCGTATCGGCAACTTCTTAATGAGTGTGGAGTGACTGAATAATGAACTGTAAAGAGCTTTGAGTATCTTGAAAGGCGCTATATAAATGCAATCAATCAATCAATTAATGATCCTCAGCCCTGCCCCCCTCTCTCTCTGTACCTGCTGCCGTGAGCCTCGTCATTTTGGCCTTGAAGTGTTTATATTAACGTGACCCTGGGGTTTTTACTTTATTTTGTCCATTAATAAATTCCTGTTCCTAAAATGAAACTGGCTCCAAAATCTCCTGGAGCTGAACTCTGTGGGTGATGTTTCACTCCGTCAGTCCTCTTCTGTGTAGAGTCTGTGACCTGTAGACATTGTGATTAAAACATCACATACACAGTTTAGTAACAAAAAGGTCCAAGTGTTTTAACCCTGACCAGTTTTTATTTTTTATTTTTTGTTTTTTGTTTAAATGTTCCAGGTTCACATGTGCCGAGGAAAAGTCTCCACCAGGTCCTGCCTCTACTACAACAACGTGGACGGTAAAACCGACACTTTGGATCAGGCTCATTTCTAACCTGTGTTTTAAAGTGGATCGATAATGAACAATTGTATTATTTTAATTTTTATCTGTCTAAATGTTCTGACTTATGTTGTTAGAGAAAAGCACTGACCGTGACCTGGTGAACTCCATCTTGGACGTGGAAGACCTGGTGAAATATGGCTCCAAGCAGAGGTGGGTCTGGAGCCTGGGTGAGATCAGACTTAAACTCAAATGAGCTTTATTCATCCACATGGTAAAATTATCTGACACAGTATGATCATAATAATCAGGAGATGCCAGAGCCGTGCAGAGTCTGAGTTCTGTTTTCTCCTCAGAGTTTGTCCGTATTATCTGTCCCGCTCACTGAAGCAGCAGGCCGACCTCATCTTCATGCCCTACAACTACCTCCTGGACCCCAAGGTACAAACCACCGCCGCTTCTGTCACAGCAGAATATTTAGTTCAATACATGTGACTTGGATATAATTTTTATACATTTGGTGCATGTAGCTAAAGTTACGAGGCGATGGTTTGAATGTGTTTGTTTGTTTCAGTTTTTAAGTCAGTTCTGGACGATTTCTCCACTTCTGCTCCTCCAACCAAACCATTGTTTTCCATCCCTTTTGTTAAGGTGTTTCAGCAGAAGTAACTCTTCACATGCAAATAAACGATGCTTGACCAGCTCGTCTCTTTAGCTTGTTTAGTTCTGCGTATTTGTTCATTGAACATTTTTGTACGGTGCAACAGCGGCACACAGTGGAAGAAGATAACACAACGATGTCACATCCTCATAATAATAAATGTGTCTTTTTACACAGGGAGTAAGCACACTATTTATGAACAATGCTTAACATCTTTGTGCTTTGGCTGAGCTGTTTGCTTTTGGTTTAACTAGGGATGTAACAATAACCGAAATATGATGATATCATATCATCAAAAGTCACAATAATATTGTGGACCATCACAATATATCAAATCACAAGTTCCTTTGCTTAAATTCATGGTTTTACAGTAGTAACAACTTATAAACTTTGGGAACTACATTTCCCATGATTCATTTTAGTGCAGACAACATGAAGAAATATGTTTTTACTTGAATTCTTGGAATTATGACAGAAATAATTCGCACCAAAATCTTGTCAAGGTATTTTATCACAATAAATATCGTACCGTGAGATGCATATCGTGATAATTTGGTACTGTGAGTTTTGGATATTGGTACATCCCTGGAATATGACAATAAATGTTGTACCAAATGTCTGGTCAAAGCATTTTATAATGGCAGTCTTATTATGTAATACCGTGAGCCTTCCAACCATATCACAAGCTTTCCTACGATATCGCAATAAATATCGTACCGTGAGGTTTATACCGTGATGATAGACTTGGATATCGTTACAGCCTGAGGTTTAACACACTTTACTCAGTGCAGTACAAACATCCTCACAGATACATTTGTGTTTCAGAGTCGCAGAGCTCACAACATCGAGCTGAATAAAGCCGTGGTGATCTTTGATGAAGCTCATAATGTGGTAAGAGTCTAGATTTTATTATAGTTCTGTCAGGTTCACGTCTGGAACATTTCACTGCTCGAGGGATTTTTCTCTTCGTCTTTATCTGATAGTGCGGTTTGTAGCCAGAGCCTCTGTGTGGAGTTTGCATGTTCTCCCCGTGTCTGGATTTCCTCTGGTTTCCTCCATCAAACTAAAACATGTACAGTTTAAATCCTCCAGCTGAGGTCCAGACCGAAACTAGACCGAGATCTGGAGCTCCTGGTCCTGAGCAGTGTGAGGAGACGCCCCAGAGACACTGAAGGACGGTGAAGGACGGGGCGAATGTTTAAGACCCATTAAATCTGAGCGTTTATTTTATCATTATATTATTATTGTTGTTCTTACTGTGTGTTTGTGCAGCACTTTGGAACCTGAAATGTGCTGTGTAAATAAAGTGGACTGAAAATGCAGAAGAAAATTTCCGTACAGGGACAACAGAGAGCACTTTAATCAAACGTTCAGGTTTTTTCTGTGCTTCTTTAATTTCATTCTAATAGTGAATCTTCAACAGTACGGATGTAACAATAACTGAAATATCGTGGTATCGTATCGTCAAAGTTCTCACAATAACATCGTGGACCATCACAATATCAAATTTCAAGTCTCGTTGTTTAAATGAAGAGTTCTGGTGCAACAACGGCTAAAAAAAAAAAGACAGAAGAACTACTTAGACCATGATCCTTTGCTCCATTTCAGTGCAGACGACAAGAAGAAATAACAGTTCTAACACTTTTAAGTCTTAGTTCTTTGGATTAAGTTTTGTCAAGGCATTTTAAGAGGAAAAAGAAGCATTTTAACAGTTTTAACTGTTTAGCCTCCACAAAATATTGCAATAAATATCGTGCCGTGAGACCTATATTGTGAAAATTTCATAAGAGATTTATATATCATTACATCCCTAATCGTGAGCTTTCCCACGATATCGCAATAAATATCGTATCGTGAAGTTCATACCGGGATGATATTGTATCGTGAGACTTGGAGATCGTTACACTTCTACACAACAGTAATAAACCATGTATCATGGGCGTTATTGTCTGTGTTACTGTTTGTGTGTTTGTCCCACATGAGTAAATAATAACAATATTAAACCAAACATCACGGTCACTTCTGTGTGTCTCTGTCCCACAGGAGAGGACGTGTGAAGAGTCCACGTCCTTTGACCTGACGCCGTACGACGTGGCGTCGGCGATCACGGCCGTCGACCGACTCCTGGCAGAACAGGCCAAAGAGGTGAACCGAGGAGAAGGTCCCTCTGAGAGCTTCAGCGCAGACGTCTTCAGCTCAGGTACAGGTCTATACACACACACAGAGACACTGTCACACATACTGAGACACCATCACACACTCTGGACACACGCTCACAGACACCATCACACATACTGAGACACCATCACACACACACAGAGACACCATCACACACTCTGGACACACGCTCACAGACACCATCACACATACTGAGACACCATCACACGCTCACTGACATGTCACACACACAGACACTGTCACACATACTGAGACACCATCACACACTCTGGACACACGCTCACAGACACCATCACACATACTGAGACACCATCACACACTCTGGACACACGCTCACAGACACCATCACACATACTGAGACACCATCACACACTCTGGACACACGCTCACAGACACCATCACACATACTGAGACACCATCACACACTCTGGACACACGCTCACAGACACCATCACACATACTGAGACACCATCACACACTCTGGACACCATCACACGCTCACAGACACCATCACACATACTGAGACACCATCACATGCTCACTGACATGTCACACACACAGAGACACTGTCACACATACTGAGACACCATCACATGCTCACAGACACCATCACACATACTGAGACACCATCACACACTCACTGACATGTCACACACACAGAGACACTGTCACACATACTGAGACACCATCACACACTCTGGACACACGCTCACAGACACCATCACACATACTGAGACACCATCACACATACTGAGACACCATCACACATACTGAGACACCATCACACATCACACATCACAGACACCATCACACACACACCATCACACATCACACATCTGACACCATCACATGCTCACAGACACCATCACACACTCTGGACACACGCTCAGAGACACCATCACACATACTGAGACACCATCACACACTCAGACACCATCACACACTCAGACAGACACACAGAGACACTCACACACTCACAGACACCATCACACACTCACAGACATGTCACACACACAGAGACACTGTCACACACTCACAGACACTTCACACACTCACAGACACCATCACACGCTCAGAGACACCATCACACGCTCACACATGTCACACACACAGACACTGTCACACTCACAGACACCATCACACGCTCAGAGACACCATCACACGCTCACGGACACCATCACACGCTCACGGACATGTCACACACTCAGAGACACTATCACACACTCACAGACACCATCACACACTCAGACACCATCACACACTCACAGACATGTCACACACAGAGACACTCACACACTACTCAGACACCACACACTCACAGACACCATCACACACTCACACACACTCACACACCACAGACACCATCACACATCACACACGATCACACATCACGGACACCATCACACACTCACGGACACCATCACACACTCACACACCATCACACATCACAGACACCATCACACACTCACAGACACCATCACACACTCAGAGACACCATCACACACTCACAGACATGTCACACACACAGAGACACTGTCACACACTCACAGACACCATCACACACTCACGGACACCATCACACACTCAGAACACCATCACACACTCAGAGACACCATCACACACTCACGGACACCATCACACACTCAGAGACACCATCACACACTCAGAGACACCATCACACACTCACGAGACACCATCACACACTCACGGACACCATCACACACTCACGGACACCATCACACACTCACGGACACCATCACACACTCACGGACACCATCACACACTCAGAGACACCATCACACACTCAGAGACACCATCACACACTCAGACACACATCACACACACACACATCACACACGACACACATCACACACACACACACCATCACACACTCACGGACACCATCACACATTCACGGACACCATCACACACTCACGGACACCATCACACACTCACGGACACCATCACACATTCACGGACACCATCACACACTCACGGACACCATCACACACTCACGGACACCATCACACACTCACGGACACCATCACACACTCACGGACACCATCACACACTCAGAGACACCATCACACACACACAGACACGTCACACATACTGAGACACCATCACACGCTCACAGACACCATCACACACTCTGGACACACGCTCAGAGACACCATCACACATACTGAGACACCATCACACACTCAGACACCATCACACACACAGACATGTCACACACTCAGAGACACCATCACACACTCTGGACACACTCTGACCCTGCTCCTGTCTCCTACAGGACTCAAGATGGACATCACCACCATCGCCAAAGTGAAACGTGAGTCTGTCCTTCAGTGTGACCCCAGTGTGACCCCAGTGTGACCCCCAGTGTGACCCCCAGTGTGACCCCCAGTGTGACCCCCAGTGTGACCCCCAGTGTGACCCCAGTGTGACCCCAGTGTGACCCACAGGTGTCTCATGTTTGTGTCTCATGTTTGTGTCTCATGTTTGTGTCTCTTGATGTTTGTGTCCCACAGAGATCCTGCTCGACCTGGAGGCGGCCATAGACTCGTACGAAGTGCCCAGTGGGAAGGGCGTCACCAAACCGGGCATGTACGTGTTCTGTGTCGACTGTTTTTATAAATGGACATAACTAACCCACTGACCGCTGTGATCTAAACAGGAAGTGAGCGTGGGAGAGTTTCCTGCTCCATCGACTCGGCTCATATCGACTTTACACTGAAAAACTGAGCCTCGTCAATCCGTGTCATTTGTTCATTAGTTTTTCAAAATAAAACCAACAATAAGAAAACAAAACAAAAAAAACCCAAACAATTTTCTTCATTATTTGTCTTCAAAACTAAAATGAAAAAACAAATAATGATTCGGTTTTTCAGTTTTTGATTTTGTGTTTAAATGAAAAATGGAAAAAACAGATAACGGACCAAACCAGGTCCCAGTTTCAGTCCTGGTTTCGGTCCTGGTCTCGGTCCTGGTTTCGGTCCTGGTCTCGGTCCTGGTCTCGGTCCTGGTCTCGGTCCTGGTCTCGGTCCTGGTCTCGGTCCTGATCAACCGTCAGTCTACGCGGGCGCACCTCTGGGCCCGTCCCGACACTCAGTCCTGGTTTAGTCCTGGTTTAGTCCTGGTTTAGTCCTGGTTTAGTCCTGGTTTAGTCCTGGTTTAGTCCGTTATCCGTTTTTTCCATTTTTCATTTAAACACAAAATCGAAAACTGAAAAAACTTATCATTATCTGTTTTTTCATTTTGGTTTTCGACACAAATAATGAAGAAAATAGTTGCTTTTTTGTTTTCTTATTTCTGGTTTTATTTTGAAAAACGACTGAACGAATGACACACAGATTCTCATCATTTTTGTCATTTTAAAATGTTCTTATTAACCTGCTCAACATGATCCTGCGGTTTTTATTTCGCTATTTTGTCTGTAAATCAGTTCCTATTCGGACCCAAATTCTCTCCTGTAACTGCAGCCTCATGAGCTTCATCTGCCTGGAGCTGAACGTTGTGGGCGACGTTACACTCTCCTTCAGAACACGTCTTCACACATACTTCTCCTGTGCTTCAGTGTCGTGTCATGTCTCTGTGTCTTTTGTGTTCAGATTCATCTACGAGCTGCTGGGGAGAGCTCACTTAAACTACCAGACAAAGACGCCCGTGTACGAAGCTCTGGAGCAGATCACCTCCTATCTGACCGGACGTGAGTCTCTCTCATCTGTCCTTCCACTTATGTCCGTGTGTGTCCTCCAGAGCAAAAGGAAAATTCAACTCATGAAAGAGCAGCACAGGACCTCAGTCTGATGTACACCTCCGTTTCGACCCCACTGACCTCTGAGGACAGTGAGGGACAGATCTGAGCCAGAGAAAAGAAACGGTGTGAGAGGAGAGTTAAAGAGGTTGTTTTTGTTTGGAAAGACAATCCATCTATGAACAGAAAGGGAGAATGGAATTTTCCTTTTGCTGTTCGTCCACTTAAAACTCCAGCTCATTTCCTACTTCACACTTATAAGGAGCTGAAATCTTAAGGTTGTTTTAGATCTTTTGTTCATTAAAAAAAATAATTTTAATTTAAATGCCACTTTTCTCATATGTTCACACCTGTTTTGTAGGTCAGTGCTTTGCTTGGGAAGTTCCACAGTTTATAAAATACATTGGAAAACCATGCACAGCTACTTACCTAAATCTGACCTGTAACTTCTTGTCTCTGGTGGTGTCGTCCACTTGTCTCAGTGGAAATAGATCAGTTTAATGCCACATCTAAAGAACTTTGACTTCATCTGATGTTGTCACTCTCCCTCCGTCTGTCTCCCCGTCTGTCTGTCTCCTCAGAGCAGGGACTCTTCCTCAACACCACGGGGCTGCAGAAACTCGCCGACATCATCCAGGTACGTCACGTTTCTATACATGTTCTGTCACTGTCTTCACTAAAGAGAATCACTTCTTCTTTAACAATCATGGAAAAGGTAAAACTGACAGAACAAATGGTCTGAATCTGCTCTCAGTTCAGATGTTTTAACTCACATTGTGATACTGAGAGTCCAGATGTTTCCATTCACTGTAAATTTGTGTTTTTGCAGCTGGTGTTTTGTGGTGAACCTGCAGAGAAAGACCAACAGCTCCTGATGCAGGCCAACACCGCTCACTTTAAGGTCTGTCTGTTTCACCGTTTTTACTTTCTCTGTTTTTATACAAACTGAAAACTTCAAATAGAAGAAAGAGCAAGTTGTATAGAATTATATAGATAAGAAAAATCTAAATATGTTTTATGTTTTGGAATCAAAATCCTCAGTCTCCACCCATTACAGCGTCCTGTTCATTCATAGTTTTGATGCCTTCACTGAGATTGTACAATGTGAAAAATAAAAACATTTCTGAATGAAAAAGTGTATCCAGAATTTGAATGTGTTGTGTGCTGTATCTTGTTCTGACTCTGAGCGTTTCTCCAGGTTCATATTCACCAGGACATGTCCCAGAAGAAGAAGCAGTCTGTAGATCTGTGGGCCTCCTCCACGTCCAAGAAACAAGGTGAGAAGTTTCTCCTCAGCCTCTGTGTGGGTGGTCATCTGTTTATACTGCGCAGAGACGTCACGCTGGGGGTTTCTGTATGGAGTAAGAAGCTTTCAGAAATATTCATGTGCATTGGATAGAAATCGGTGTCTGTAGTTGAGCATAAAATACATATTCGTAAACTGTGGAATGAGAATCAGAATAAACATCAGAATAAAGAAGTGACGATGTATTTTTGACAATCGAGTCGCATCTGTGAATTCGTGTTCGTACTGAACAAAGTGTAATCGTAAATTTTCATTTGGTGATTGTAATTCTTGACGTCGTAACTTTTCAATTCATATTCTGATGGATAAAATACACAACACATTTTATGTACGACTGGACTCATTCGAGAGTTTAACAATATTTATTTTATGCTCAACTACAGACAAATATTCACATGAATGTTTCTGAAAGTTTTCTTACTCCATAGTTCTATGATGCAATTCTATTGACAGAATATTCATCAGTTACCATGGTGACGCAACGCACACATGAGCAAACCCAGTCAAATAACTTTTAAGAGTTTCTGAAAACTCAAGACAAAATACTAAATGGATTCAAACAGCACATTTCCCAGAGCCTGTGGTCAGTCAGAGCGTTCGTGGTCCTGTTGAGGAGACTGTTCAGATAAAACTCAGATCTAACTTGAGTATCAGATAAGTAAATAAGTTAGAGCTTTCTGTTCTCGTCACACCTCCAGGAGATGTTGGTGACACCAGCTGCAGAGAATCAACAGAAGGTTTTTCTTTCTCCCGAGCCTGTGTTCTTCTCTCAGAGTCTGTTTCTTCCACAGGGAACATCTTGAGTTACTGGTGCTTCTCCCCGGGCTTCAGCATGCAGGAGCTGGTCAACCAGGGCGTCCGCTGCATCATCCTGACCAGCGGGACCCTCTCCCCTCTGTCCTCCTTCACCTCCGAGATGAGAATGTGAGTTCAGACGGGACGATTACTTTATCCTGACTGCTCACTGATGAACACTGGAGTTACTTCAGCTGGAATGTTGCACAGTGTGGCATTAAACAGGTCTGTCTTTTATGTATTCCTACGATGATCTGATCTGTACCTTTGCCCTGATGGAGATGGATATGCTTAATGCCAGACTGTGGAACATTCAGGCAAAGCAATCACATCTTGGAGACGAGCAGGTGGTGAACTCTGCACCAGAGAAGTTACACAGTTAGACTGAGACTTTAGACAAACTTTACTGATCCACAAGGGAAATAATTTGGACACAGACACTCAAACATCACAATAAAATAATAACAGAGAGTAAAAAATATAAATGGTAATATTAAATTCTAAACATAAGTAGCAAAAAAGAGCAAGAGACAGGTGTGAAATAAAACATAATTATAAAAATGTAAAAGTACAAGTTAAAATAAGGTAGAAAAATAAGTAATAAAATATTAAATCACAGCTTTATAAGTTACAGAGAATCAATACGACCATATCGACAAAAGAGCAGATCGTCACGAGGTTTAATTTATGATTAAATTTTTCAATCGACCTAATTCAAACGTCACATTTGTGAAATCTTTAATTGACTAGTGACATTTAAAAACAAGAGAAAGATAAGTCCCCACACCCCGACCAAAGATAAGCGGAAAAAAATGGATGGATGGATGGAGCAACACAAGCCACTGGCCCTGCTGAGAACTTTAGAAAACTGATTGACTTCTTAAGGTCTTTGTGCTGCTGTTTCAGAGACTTCCCCATTCGTCTGGAGAACGGTCACGTGATCGAGAGAGACCAGATCTTTGTGAGTGTGATCGAGAAAGGCCCAGACGGAGTCCAGCTGACCTCAGCGTTTGACCGAAGGTGAGTCCAGAACCTGTTCACTGTTCACACCTGTGGACATGAGATGAGTCCAACACAGAGTTCACATCTTTGTATTTGCATTTTTCCCTGGGGCCACATGAGAAACAGAAAATATTGTGGAGTCCAAAATGCTGAACTCAGTTCTGCAGAATATTAATTGTATTTCTTTATAAAAAAAAAAAAAAAGCCGTAAACATTGTTCTGATGAGCTGCTTAGACTGAGAGGAATTTATGTTCTGAAATGTGAAGCTGCCAAGCAAAAAATGTAATTAAAAAACATCTCTAAAATAAAAGCAATGTAGATTTAGTCCAGGCATGAGGTATAAGGATATAGTGTTTATTTTGTTTTTCCAAATGAGCTTAAACGGGCCGATCAGAGTCAAACAAAGGACTGTGTGTGACTCTGGAGCTGCACAAGACTCAGGTCTGATACATAAATACATTTACACTTTTCATATTGTTTATGAAACTGACCAGGACCAGGTGTAACTGTTATAATTAATTTTATTTTATGCTGTACATTCACCTCCCAACACAAAGTTTTCTGGGTTTGACTCGTGTTCACCCAGGTCTTTCTGTGAGGAGTTTGCATGTTCTCCTTGTGTCTGTGTAGGTTTCCTTCATGTTCTCAGGTGAAAACATGGAGGCTTCTCTCTGGGGCCCGGACTCTTAAAAAGCGACCAATAAATGAATGAATGAATCAAATTTAATGTCCGCCTTAACTGTTTTTATTATTTTATGTCGTAGGTTCCTCCCAGAAAACATGGCGTCTTTGGGGAGCACTGTGGGTGAGAGTGAGATTTAAAACTCCACAGATTCAGTTTTGTTTTTTTATTTATATTAAAATGTTCTTTTGATTTCCTGCAGCAAACCTGAGTCGTGTGGTTCCTCACGGCCTCCTGGTGTTTTTTCCTTCTTTCCCACTGATGGAGAAAACTCTGGAGTTCTGGAGAGTAAGTTCAGATGTCGTTCACGTTTCATAAAATCCTCCTCCTCCTCTTCTTCTTCCTCTTCCTCCTCGTTGTTCTGACCGTGTGTTTGTGCAGGAGAAGGGTCACGCCGACCGCATCGAGAACGTGAAGCCCATGTTTGTGGAGCCAAAGGGCAAAGGAACCTTCACTGAGGTACTGGAGTCTGTCAAAGTAATAAAGTACTGTACTTAAAGCTGCACTGTGTAACTTTTCATGTCTGCACTTTTCCTCAAGTAACAAACCTGAGTCCTTCTTCCACGGCCGCGGTTTGTTCACTCTTCTCGGTGTAACTCTGTCTGAACCCTCTCCACTCCCCCTGCAGGTGATCGAAGGATACTACAACAAAGTGGACGACCCGGTGTCAAAGGGCGGGAGCTTTTTCGCCGTGTGCAGAGGAAAGGTGAGAGGTCACCTGAGCACACACGGCTAAAAGGCAACGCATGTATGAGCGCTCAAACACTAATCGATACTAGAACTAGAATCGAAACTAGATAATCGTGTTTCTCAGGTATCGATACTAAAAAAGTCCCATTGACAGAACAGAACGTTTCCTGAATGTGTTTAGAACGATCTGGAGCTGAATCAGAACAAGTATAAGAACACAGAGACTAGAATACACACATGGACCTGGCTTAGACCTGGTTTAGTCCTGGTTTAGTCCTGGTTTAGTCCTGGTTTAGACCTGGTTTAGTCCCGTATAGCTTCACTAGAAACATTTGGATCAGTTCAGACCTGGAGTTGCCAATCTCTACTGAACTAAACTGAACTGAGCTGTTCACTTGAAAACTACCACTTTATGACATCACAAGGTGAAACAGAGCATTTGGAGCTTTGGAGATGTAGACAGACTCATAATAAAGATTTACTCAAACATGTGAATGAAACAAAACTCAACTTTTTGTTTTTGAGGGTGTTGAACATGACTTAAAGTTCACAAGAGTCAGTTTTGTGTGATATAGGAGCTTTAAGTCAGTCCGTTGTTCTGATCTGTGTGTGTTTCTCCTCAGGCCAGTGAAGGTCTGGACTTCGCAGACTCGTACGGTCGTGGAGTCATCATCACGGGTCTCCCCTTTCCCCCAAAGATGGACCCTCGCGTCATCCTCAAGATGCAGTTTCTGGACGAGATGTGCCGCAAGAAAACCCCCGGAGTCAAGGTTAGAGAAGTAAACAGCCCACTGTAAATGTCCACACAGGGACACGTGTTTATCCACCGAACACGTGTATCGAATCATAACACCAGTATCGAACGATTCGATATTATTATGAATATCACTGCCTCCCTTTTGCTAACTCATATTCATAACACAGTTGTTTTTTGTCCACATTTAAAACACAGAATTCTGTGAAATGTTTTAATAACTTTGCGGTTTGTAAAATTTCAGAAACAGATTTTAAATAAAATTATCGATCCTTATGGTCATTAGTCACCCTGTAGATGATTATGTCTGAGTTTTCTAACTTTTAATATTTTCTTCCTGAAAGTCAATGAGAAAAATGAATGAGAAAGAAACTGTGGAGTCGGTGATCGTTGTTCAGCTCCACTGTTCTGCGTAAAATAAAATCATCCTGCTTTATCCTGATCCCTGAGTTTTGATCAGTACTTGACCCTGTTGTTGGTTTCTCTGTGTTTGGATCAGTACTTGACCCTGTTGTTGGTTTCTGTTTTGATCAGTACTTGACCCTGTTGTTGGTTTCTGTTTGGATCAGTACTTGACCCTGTTGTTGGTTTCTCTGTGTTTGGATCAGTACTTGACCCTGTTGTTGGTTTCTCTGTGTTTGGATCAGTACTTGACCCTGTTGTTGGTTTCTCTGTGTTTGGATCAGTACCTGACCCTGTTGTTGGTTTCTCTGTGTTTGGATCAGTACCTGACGGGGCAGGAGTGGTACCGGCAGCAGGCGTTCCGTGCGGTGAACCAGGCTGTAGGACGAGTGATCCGCCACAAGGACGACTACGGAGCCATTTTCCTCTGTGACGAGAGGTACAACGCACAACAACAACACAACATGTACACAACAACACAACATGTACACAACAACACAACATGTACACAACAACACAACATGTACATAACAATACAACATGTACATAACAACACAACATGTACATAACAACACAACATGTACACAACTACACAACAACACAACATGTACACAACAACACAACATGTACATAACAACACAACATGTACATAACAATACAACATGTACACAACAACACAACATGTACACAACAACACAACATGTACACAACAACACACACATGTACACAACAACACAACATGTACATAACAATACAACATGTACACAACATACACAACATGTACACAACAACACAACATGTACACAACAACACAACATGTACACAACAACACAACATGTACACAACAACACAACATGTACACAACAACACAACATGTACACAACATGTACACAACACATGTACACAACATGTACACAACATGTACACAACATGTACACAACAACACAACATGTACACAACAACACAACATGTACACAACAACACAACATGTACACAACAACACATGTACACAACATGTACACAACACACAACAACATGTACACAACAAACACAACAACATGTACACAACAACACAACATGTACACAATGTACAACATGTACATGTAACAACACAACATGTACACAAATGTACACAACAACAACATGTACACAACAACACAACATGTACACAACAACACAACATGTACACAACAACACAACATGTACACACACAACATGTACACAACAACACGACATGTACACAACAACACGACATGTACACAACAACACGACATGTACATAACAATACAACATGTACACAACAACACAACATGTACACAACAACACAACATGTACACAACAGTGGATGGTTGTATGATGTGTTTTTTCTTCATCAGGTTTAAAGGCCCCAACGCCGTCGCTCAGCTGCCCAAGTGGGTCCGGCCGTACGTGCGCCCGTATCACGCCTTTGGAAACGTGGTCCGGGACGTGTCACAGTTCTTCAGAGTGGCACTCAAAATGGTACGTGTGTGTTTGTGTGTGTGTGTGTGTGTTTGTGTGTGCGCTGTGATGGATCATAAACCTTAAATATGTGTTCTGTTCTTTGTAGAGACCCCCTGTCCAGAAGAAGCCCACAGCCCCGAGAGAGACCGCAGTGTGTGGGGCAGATACCAGCTCCAGCGCGGGCGGGAGGGCACAGGGGGCACAGGGGGCACACAGAGCTCTGGGCACACTGAGCTGGCAGCCACAGAAGGCCACAGCTCTGGACGCTCACATCCCCAGTCTGAAGAGGAGGAGGCTGGGTCAGTCTGTGCTCAGTTTTACAACATATATCGACACACACACACACACACACACACACACAGTATTTACAGTGTGTGTTGTTTCAGACGACCACACTGGGTCCAGTGGAATGGCCAAAATCTGCATAAAGTACGAGTGTGGAGCCCCCGAGGTCCACAGGAGGCCCACGTCTCTGCTGGACGCCCTGGAGCAGGAGGGTGGGGGGGGGCAGGACGACGGGTCCTGGGCGGGCGAGGAGAAGGTGAGTCTCTGATGAGGAGTCACTGATTTACAACTGTTATTATTATTATTATTATTATTATTATTATTATTATTATTATTATTATCTGTGCTCATATTTATACAATAATGCAGCTCTATTTATTCACCAGACAAGAACGTTCCATGTTCTGTTTTCTGCTCTGTTCGCACACAGACCTGGAGTTGTGTTTTGTTTCATTCACATGTTTAACACACACCTGCACATTTAGGCTGAGTTCTTTTCTCAAACTGAAAACACTCTGTTCCACCTTGTGATGTCATCATGTGGCGACACAGGAAGTTCTCCACTGTGTTTTTAAACTCCACACACCTTCACTAGAATCATCTGGATCATTTCAGTCCTGGAGTTTTGATCTCGACTGAACTAAAGAGAAAAGGAGCTGTTCTGTTTCTCTCCTCGAGTTTAAACAAGACTCAAAATCGTTCTTGGGTTTTAACAAGCATTTATTCAGACTGGAGTCTTTCACATGTAAATTAACCTCTCAATGCCGACGCCGTAAGAACTATAGAAAATAAAATACGAAACTTAAAATTAACCCTCCTAAAAATGTTTTTTCACATATAAATAAAGTAATAAAAAAACACCTTCACTAGACACTTAATTACACATGAATATCAAAGTCACACAGCTTTTACACACAGAAAAATAATCACACAATAAAACAACAGTCTTAGAACGTCCTCTTGAAGAAACTTTTAACTTAAAACAACATGTCCTTTAAGCTCAGAGGTCAGAGCAGCTCCTCGTCTGTCTCCAATGAAAAAGGCAGTGCACCTGTTAAAACGTCCCCCCAGAAACAACACTGTAACTGGAAACAGGAACAAATCAAACCAAAATAAAATGAAATGAATTAACATGAACTTACTGAAAAAATATCACAAATTTATTACTATATATTGTTTTTTAGTATTTTACTGTGTGTAAATCTGAATATTACAAAACATGAACTTAAATGTGTCACAGTCGCCACTGACGGCAGACACATGTTCACTTAAACTACCACTTCATGACATCACAAGGTGGAGCAGAGCGTTTGGAGCTGTGGACATGTAGACAGACGAATAATAAAGTGTGACTCAAACATGTGAATGAAACAAAACACAACTGTCATTGTAACACGACTCAAAACTCACAGAGTGTGTGTGTGTGTGTGTGTTGTGTGTGTGTTGTGTGTTGTGTGTGTGTGTGTGTGTGTGTGTGTGTGTGTTGTGTGTGGTGCAGGCGAGTCGACTGTCCACTCTGTCTCTGCAGTACGACAAACGGATCGACGACGAACTCCGAGGAGGAAAACGCAAAATCAAACTCGTCCAAGACCAGGTTTGTGCAGAGAGAAACATGAAGATCCCCCCTGCAGTCCAGATGTTTGTATCATGAACAGTTTGAGTCTGAAGTGGAGATACTTTACCTGTTCCACCGATCACACTGTTCTTTATTCCTCCAGAGCTCGCCCAGTTTAGCAGCTCTGTTTAAAATGTGGTTGTGGGTGAAGTTTAGGTGGTTAGTCGCACTTTAAAAAGAAACTGAAGAACTTTCAAGTGCCCGTAACACCACACACACGAACAGTTTACATCTTCACACGTCATGTCATCACAGCGTGTCTTTGTTACGCAGAAAAGGAGCAGCTCGGACGCGTCTGAAGAAGGTAAAACCAGCAGAGCCAAAGCGTTTCTGGCCGAGATGAAGAAATCTCTGAGTCAGATGAACTTTGAGAAGATGGTCCAGGCTCTTCAGACCTACAAGAAAACAGACGACCTGGAGACGCTGCTGGAGGAGACGACCGTGTTAACAGAGGACGCCAACACCCACAGCCTCCTGCGGGGTAACTACACTGCTCCCTACAGGGCCAACACCCACAGCCTCCTGCGGGGTAACTACACTGCTCCCTACAGGGCGACACCCACAGCCTCCTGCGGGGTAACTACACTGCTCCCTACAGGGGCAACACCCACAGCCTCCTGCGGGTAACTACACTGCTCCCTACAGGGCCAACACCCACAGCCTCCTGCGGGGTAACTACACTGCTCCCTACAGGGCCAACACCCACAGCCTCCTGCGGGGTAACTACACTGCTCCCTACAGGGGCCAACACCACAGCCTCCTGCGGGTAACTACACTACTCCCTACAGGGGCAACACCCACAGCCTCCTGCGGGGTAACTACACTGCTCCCTACAGGGGCAACACACCCACAGCCTCCTGCGGGGTAACTACACTGCTCCCTACAGGGCCAACACCCACAGCCTCCTGCGGGGTAACTACACTACTCCCTACAGGGGCAACACCCACAGCCTCCTGCGGGGTAACTACACTGCTCCCTACAGGGGCAACACCCACAGCCTCCTGCGGGGTAACTACACTGCTCCCTACAGGGCCAACACCCACAGCCTCCTGCGGGGTAACTACACTGCTCCCTACAGGGCCAACACCCACAGCCTCCTGCGGGGTAACTACACTGCTCCCTACAGGGCCAACACCCACAGCCTCCTGCGGGGTAACTACACTGCTCCCTACAGGGGCAACACCCACAGCCTCCTGCGGGGTAACTACACTACTCCCTACAGGGGCAACACCCACAGCCTCCTGCGGGGTAACTACACTGCTCCCTACAGGGGCAACACCCACAGCCTCCTGCGGGGTAACTACACTGCTCCCTACAGGGGCAACACCCACAGCCTCCTGCGGGGTAACTACACTGCTCCCTACAGGGCCAACACCCACAGCCTCCTGCGGGGTAACTACACTGCTCCCTACAGGGCCAACACCCACAGCCTCCTGCGGGGTAACTACACTGCTCCCTACAGGGGCAACACCCACAGCCTCCTGCGGGGTAACTACACTGCTCCCTACAGGGGCAACACCCACAGCCTCCTGCGGGGTAACTACACTGCTCCCTACAGGGGCAACACCCACAGCCTCCTGCGGGGTAACTACACTGCTCCCTACAGGGGCAACACCCACAGCCTCCTGCGGGGTAACTACACTGCTCCCTACAGGGGCAACACCCACAGCCTCCTGCGGGGTAACTACACTGCTCCCTACAGGGCCAACACCCACAGCCTCCTGCGGGGTAACTACACTGCTCCCTACAGGAGGCGACACCCACAGCCTCCTGCGGGTAACTACACTGCTCCCTACAGGGGCAACACCACAGCCTCCTGCGGGGTAACTACACTGCTCCCTACAGGGGCGACACCCACAGCCTCCTGCGGGGTAACTACACTGCTCCCTACAGGGGCAACACCCACAGCCTCCTGCGGGGGTAACGCTCTACACTACTCCCTACAGGAGGCGACACCCACAGCCTCCTGCGGGGTAACTACACTGCTCCCTACAGGGGCAACACCCACAGCCTCCTGCGGGGTAACTACACTGCTCCCTACAGGAGGCGACACCCACAGCCTCCTGCGGGGTAACTACACTGCTCCCTACAGGGGCAACACCCACAGCCTCCTGCGGGGTAACGCTCTACACTACTCCCTACAGGGGGCGCTGTTTAGGGGCCACACCATTTTCAGTGGAGTCCAAATGTCCAGTTGGTGAGTAAGTAGTGTCCAGCTGGTCACTAGGGGTCAGTGTTGAGCACAGTGGACTGGGAGAGTTTCACTGGACTGAGACTCTTGTGAATGAAGCAGATAAAAACTCTGGTCTGTGGCTGTGATTCTGAATAAAACACTTTCAAACACAAAACATCATGGTAAAAACGTGCTCGTGTTGCTGTTTACTTTAACTCGAGCTGTTTATAAAGCGATAATTTCCACATCTCAGACAAAAATCAAATATTCCAGTCTGTTTACATGAAACCTATCGTGACTAAACTTGGTGATTATTATTAGTCCATAAACGCTTACGTCCCAATCTGATCTGATCTTTATTTATGACACCAATCCAGTTTTATTACAAGTTTTTCACCCAGAGCCAGAGTCACGTGACCCGACTGCAGTGACCTGAATCTGAATCTCTGTGAACGAGTCTTTAACTCAGACCTGGGCCTTGTCCAGCTCCGGGGTCACATCCGGCGCTTTGGTCGACTCTGTCCGGCCCGTTTAAGCTCATTTGGAAAAACAAAATAAACATTTTATCATTTGACCTCATGCCTGGACTAAAGCTGCGCTGCTTTTATTTAAGATGTGTTTTTTTACTGACATTTTTTGTTCGGCAGCTTCACTTTTTCATTGCTTAATCAGAACATCATTAGACAGAACTTTTCCCAGTCTGAGCAGCTCGTCAGAACAATGAGATTTACTGATTTTTATAAAGAAATACAGTTAATATTATGCAGAATTTGGATCTTCACAATATTTTCTGTTTCTCATGTGGCCCCATGGAAAAAAGAACTGCCCACACCTGATTTATAGAGTGAGTGAGGGGTGAGGGGCTGAGGGAGACATTCAGACACAGACTGTATTTTCAGTTGTTTTTGTGTTTGTGCGTTTTTAACTCTGTGCTGGATGTTTTCATTATTTATCTTTATTTGCTGCAGGTTTTTATCAGTTTGTTCGTCCTCATCACAAGCAGAGGTTTGACGCTCGGTGCAGAGAGACGACGGGGACCGGCTGTGGATTCAAACCAGACCACGCTCTGTCCAAAGACGACAAGAAAGCACTGATCCAGCAAGGTCAGAGACGACAGCAAGTCTGCAACAGAAATCATGTTCCACAATCTGAATCGAGTTCAGAATCGAATTGTCCCGTGTCTCAGGATGTTTAACTGTTATTGTATCGACTAACAGTTTTTTATTGAGTAGTGGAAACAAAAGAGCAGATCTTTGTGACTTTGACCTTTTGACTTCATGAAATGCTCCTGTAATTCTAAAAAATATGAACCGTAATCAGATTTTAACCTCCACAAAGCTTCAGCTGCTTCACACCTCAGTCTGTGCAATTAATTGAATTTAATTAAAATTTCAGTTTGTGAGTCAAACGATTTCCAAACTCATAGAATCAAGTTGAAATGATTTAAAGCTTAACAAACTTTATTTTGGGATATTTTGTATATAAATAAATAGATTTATTTAATTTTTTACATATACAGTAGAGATATAGAGTTTATTTTGGATATATTTATGTATCCAAAATAAATGTATGGGTTTTATTTTATTATTATTAATTGATTTTATTTATTTATATTTTTTGTAAATTTATTTATATTTTTTCTGCCTTATTTCATGTTTATTTTATTCAAACTGCTCTAAGGTTTAGATCCAATCCACTTTATTTCTGTCACACATTTCACAAAAAAACAGTTTCCAACGTGCTGCACAAATACATAATAATAATAATAATAACAACAATAATAATAAAATTATAAAATAAACTACTAAAATAATCAGATTTGTAGCCTGTATTTATTTTCAATTTGGAAGTTTTAAAATATCAATACCAGAGTTTTTGAGAGAGAATAATAATGTTATAATAAATGCATCATGTAACAAAAAAATAATCATTAGAATAATCGTGATTTCAATATTCACCAAAATAATTGTGATAATGATTTTTTCAAGCACCTGTGTGTCACTCGGCTTTGTGTCGTTTGACTGTTGTCGTACGTTTACGCTGCGTTCATGAACTCCTCTTGAACTCGAGAAAATGTTTTTCCGAGTTGAAAAATGCACCTGAACGCAGCACCAGAGCCCGACGTCAGTGCGCTGAGGAAATGAACCAAAAACAACCGATCTGTGTTTTTATCTGACACGTTTTTACATTCAGAGGTTTAATGTGAGTTATCAGGATCAAAACGGCAACAGATCAACACAAAAACCCAGAATACAAAAGTTTAAATCATTACTGATGGAACACTGGGGTCAGCTCTATGTTCCCTCATTTCAAAAATTTCTCAAAATAAAACTCTAAGTCAAGTCATTTTTATTTTTATTCCACATTTAAATGGATGATTCAGAGTCATTTTAACCTCTGGTCTTTTGCACCGTGACCTCCACATCACATCTGTAGTGAGCTGCTGCTGGAGAATAGTTTTGGTGTAATTGGTGACTAAATTGAGAGAAATGAGGATAAAATCTGATGCAAATTGATGATAAAGGAAATGTGGGAACCTAATTTTGGAAAGAAAAAAAATGAGGGGACATAAAGCTGAGGGAACAGAGGCTCAATCCTGTAACGTTAACGAGCAAAAGTCAAACAAAGAAGCTCACGTTTAGAAGACAACACTTCGTATCCTCTTTTAAATACTTCTAAATACTTTTCTCATGGTCACATCAAAATCCAGACTTTCTGAGATAAAAGCTCGTGAACACAAACGAGGAACCGTGAGGAGCACATGAACGCAGCGTCAGACTGAAAGCAAGTTCTCCAGTGTTGACATCGTGACCTTCTCTTTTTTGCAGACGCGCTGACCGAGCAGTCGTCCTCGTGCGCCAAACTCAGCACCCAGCAGCTCAGCACCCAGCAGCTCAGCACCCAGCAGCTCAGCACCCAGCAGCTCAGCACCCAGCAGCTCAGCACCCAGCAGCTCAGCACCCAGCAGCTCAGCACCCAGCAGCTCAGCACCCATGAGCTGAACCAGGGCCAGGAGCAGCTGACGTGTGGAGGTCTGACGCACTCACAGACCGGTATGAACCCCACACTTCCTCTGCTCTAATAACTCATTAAAACCAGACTTTATTTTTGTTGTGTTTTTGTTCCAGCGTCTGCCCCGAACACCTCGGTCCACGCCTCGTTCTTGGCGGACGTGAAGGCGGCTCTGGGAGCGGAGAAATCGGCTCGGCTCTTCCAGGCCGTCCGCAGCTACAAGCAGACGGAGCGTTACGAGGAGCTGCTGAGCGTCGTGGTGAGCCTCCTGACCGAGAGGGACCAGGACTTCCACCTCCTGAAACGTACGTCCACCATTTACACCAACACCAACGATGTACACGAGGTCAACACAGACGGAATTTAGAAAGGGACAAAAGCTCCAAATAAGAAGTGAGCATGGGCGCGCTTCCGGCTCCAAATGTCACACTCCTCTCTCTCTGTACCTGCTGCTGTGAGCGTCGTCATTTTAGTCTTAAAATATTTCTATTAAGCCGCGCTACATGATCCTGGGGTTTTTTTCTTCTGTTTTGTCCGTAAATTACACACATGAATAACAGACCAATCAGGCGCCTTCTTTAATCGATTGTTGAAGGTGAACACCGTGAATCTACAGGGGGTCCCAAAAAAATGGACATCATTTAGTAGGCCAATAATTTTTGCAATTCTTGTTTAAATAACCTCAAAATTTCATAGAATGTAAAGAAACAGATCAAGATTTTATACTGAATGTTTTATTTTTGTTGTGTTTTTCAGGTTGAGCCGTTCACTCCCAAACAGTAGTAGCTTTGTGTTTTGGAATCTGCTGCACACACTCCCCCAGCTCACTCAGGACTGTGCAGCTTCACTGCAGCATTTGGAAAAACTTCACCAACTGGCAACAAATTTGGACTTGGTGCCAAAAACTTTGAGGGAGGCTGTTCATGCAGGATTAAAGGATCATATTTGTGCGAGCAGATTCCAAGATGCAAAATTTATCCCATGTGTGTCTCAGGAGCTCAAATCGACAGTATTTAAACTGTAACAGCGATCACACTCCCACAGGCCTTTACACACAGTCTCTGGTCACACTCCACAGTCCTTTACACACACTCTGTGATCACACTCCTCAGTCCTTTACACACACTCTGTGATCACACTCCTCAGTCCTTTACACACAGTCTGTGATCACACTCCTCAGTCCTTTACACACAGTCTCTGGTCACACTCCTCAGTCCTTTACACACAGTCTGTGATCACACTCCTCAGTCCTTTACACACAGTCTGTGATCACACTCCACAGTCCTTTACACACAGTCTGTGATCACACTCCTCAGTCCTTTACACACAGTCTGTGATCACACTCCACAGTCCTTTACACACACTCTGTGATCACACTCCCACAGGCCTTTACACACAGTCTCTGGTCACACTCCTCAGTCCTTTACACACAGTCTGTGATCACACTCCTCAGTCCTTTACACACACTCTGTGATCACACTCCTCAGTCCTTTACACACACTCTGTGTTCACACTCCTCAGTCCTTTACACACACTCTGTGTTAACACTCCACAGTCCTTTACACACACTCTGTGATCACACTCCTCAGTCCTTTACACACAGTCTCTGGTCACACTCCTCAGTCCTTTACACACAGTCTGTGATCACACTCCTCAGTCCTTTACACACACTCTGTGATCACACTCCTCAGTCCTTTACACACAGTCTCTGGTCACACTCCTCAGTCCTTTACACACAGTCTGTGATCACACTCCTCAGTCCTTTACACACAGTCTCTGGTCACACTCCTCAGTCCTTTACACACAGTCTCTGGTCACACTCCACAGTCCTTTACACACAGTGTGTTTTGTGTAACGTGTGACTCTTTGTGTGTCTCAGGTTTTGGGATGTTCCTTCGTCCTCGTCACAAACAACAGTTTAAAAACCTGCTGGAGTCGCTCATCGGCCGCTGCACCGACGACTCGGAGGAAACTCCTGCACTAATAAACACTGACCACTCTGGTCACTCTGGTCACTCTGGTCACTCTGGTCACTCTGGTGAGTTTAGACACAATATGAGGCAACAACAAAATAGATCTGTTTGTCTGTGTCTTTCTTAAACGACTCACTGAAGCTCTCGTGTTTTTCTTTTCCAGCTCCAGTGAAAACTCAAAGCAAAATCTCCACTTTCTTCTCGAGTCAGAGGAGGTGATGAGCGTCAGGTTTGGGTTGAACTTTAAACGCTGCTCCTCAAACAGACTTTACTCGAGTATTTGCACACGTGACGGTCGGACTTCTGCGCACAGACCTGGATTTTAAAGATGAACAGACTGAGATGGACCTGACCTGGAGAACGGACCAAAAGGAGGATTATGTCGTTTATGGATTCACTTTTTTATCTTAGTATAAAAAAATCTAAAAATAAATGGTTATAATATTTAAATGATGTGTGATTGTGTTGGTTCTGTTGAAGAAAGTTTTGCTCTTTATATATATTATTAGTGATGGGCCAAACGAGTCGAGTCGTCAAAGCGCTCAGAGTGACGCGTGTGGAGCTGTGTCTCTGTGTCTCTGTGTCTCTGTGTGCGTCACTTTCAGAGTCCGTATAAAGAAATGGACACAACTAACACTTTATCCACCGCGTTCCAAACAGGAAGTGCTCCTTCTGACTCTGGCCTCGGCAGTTTGCTCTTAAATGTTCAGATTATGACACAGGATCATGAATTTTTTATTTCTCTATTTTGTCCCTAAATCTAAATTTGAACATAAATAACGGACCAATCAGACGCCTTCATTCCCCGAGGCCCCTCCCACTAGTGTTAGCAACAGGTTTGATTGACAGCTTGTGCACTCCTTCCTGCTCTCCGCTGAGAAGGGCGGGACATTTAACCTCCTCCGTCGTGATTGGCTCTTGTGTTGCTATGAGACTCGCGGCAGATTTACAAATATTGAGCCTGTAACTGCGGCAACGGGAGCTTCGTTTGCGCTGAACTCTGTGGAGACGACGACACACTCGATTAGCAGAGGCGGAGCTGTCATTAGGCAACAGTAAGCGTCCAGCGAGGGGCCCCCGAACCTGGAGGGGCCCCCAACCAATGTCCCTCAGAGCTACTAACGACTGAGGCCTCAGAGCAATTTGATTTTCTCTCAGTATGACTTTAAATGAGAGTATTTTTACTTTTAAATGAGAAAACATCAAGTATCTGATTGTCAAATCCATTCTTACTGTCAAAGAATTTCCCTCGTCACGTTAGAATGGACTCGTCACATTGACCCTGATTTGAACAGAATCACAGCAGAATCATAATCGTATGTAATGGATGTAAACAAAACTGTAATTGTACTGGCAAAAAAACAAAACTACTTTTAGTTCTGGTTTTCTAAAAGGAGACTGAACTAATAAGAAAAGTTTCTAATCCAACATAATTCAAATAGAGCTGTGCGTGTGGGGATGGGGAAAAACAGACAAACATAAAAACAATAAAACAAAAAAACATTGCCTAGGGCCCCCAAATTGTAAACTCCACCACTGTCTCTTAGAACTTCTCTTATACAGACTGTTTATGGCAAATCCTTTTAACATTTAAACACTTTGACTATCTGGAATTAACATTGTACATATCGACAACGTCTTTTGAACTAGTTATAATTTTTTTTGCCGTGCAGCCGTCGAGCTGACACGACCATGGGACTAAAAAGTGTCCTGTTCATTTACTGGAAGTGCCAGAGACTCACTCTGCCCTCTGCTGGTCACACTGTGTATAACAATGACAGTGCAGATCAGGAGAACACGCCCAAGTTCTGAAATAAAAACACAGAGTGAAGCACAGAGCCACTCTGTCAAACATGGGGAACAACAGCTCTCATGATGCTGAGGATTCCTCCCTGGACGTCAAAAAGCTGCATGCGGAACTTCTGCAGCTACGAGCCGAGGTGAAGGAGCTTCAGACTGAAAACCAGGGTAAACTTCTACACTTTAGAAGAATATGTATATATGTGTATGTATGTATGTATGTATTATTATTATTAGTAGTAGTATTGTGTGTATGTTTTTTTGTTTTTTTATTATTGTTTTTTTTATTATTGTTTTTATTATTATTATTATTATTATTATTATTATTTATTTCACATTACACTGAAATGAGCTCAAGCTGCTGAAAAACAAGGGGAGTCAAGAAGCAGGCCGGTTTATATATTTATACACACACACACACGCTTTGTAATATTCATATTAATTATTTAGTCAAATAAATATATAGTAATAAATAAGTTGTTTTTTCAGTAAGTTCATGTTAATTAATTCCATTTTATTTTGGTTTGATTTGTTCTTTTCTATAGTTCTGACTGTGTCGGCATTGAGACGTGTGAAGACATGTGGACGACTCCTGTCTGAATAAATGTTTGTTAAAACCAAAGAATGATTTTGAGCCTCGTTTAAAATCGAGGGGAGTAACAACACGTCTATGGTTTATCTTAATAAATACTGTTCTTAATGTCCTAATGTCTCTTTTCAGTGAAGAAAGTGGCTTTCTCTGCTGCGTTGCTGGAGAAAGGTGATCAGATGTTTGGACCGTTTAATGCTGATACGACTCTTGTGTATAAATATGTTACTACAAACATTGGAAATGGCTACAACCCAGTAACAGGTAAATGAACCTAAACAAAAAACTCCAAGCTTCGTCTTTATAATTCTGTTCAAAACCTCCTGCAGGCATCTTCACAGCTCCGGTTAAAGGAGTGTACCACTTTCAATTTTTTGCGCAGTGCTGTAGTCATCCAGCTGAAGCTTATCTGATGAAGAACGGGTGTGGTGTGTTTATGGCCCATGAGAGCAGTGAGGGCGGGTCCACCTCTGCGGGGAACGCAGTCTCACTCTCTCTGGACCTTGGAGATGTGGTTTATGTCGTTTTACCTTGCGGCCGCAAACTTCACGACAACGACCATCACCACAACACGTTCAGCGGTCACCTGCTCTTCACACTGTGATGTGCCGCTCACAGGGGCAGCAGTCGGGACCTCCAGACTTCCCTCACCCCAGACATCCTCCAGGGATTGAGAATCATGTTGACATATCAAAGCACGCGATAATAAATAAAACTTTAATGTCTTAAGAGGTAGAGGACTTTTCTTTCTTTCTTTCTTAAATGAATGTTTTATATCCACTGTCTGATAAAAGGAGTTTTGAAGCTCCTGAGCAGGTGAAACATGAAAGGAAAACTGTAGCACACAGATTTTCAGTCAAATCCACCATTCTGACAAGAATCAGGATCAGATTTGACTTAATGACAAGAACAACTACAGGTTTAAAATCTACAAAATAAACTAGAGTCGTCTCAAAAACTGACTCAACTACAGTGACTTTGTACGATCGATTATAATGTTCGACTACTACACAAGTCCACCCCAGGTCCATCCCAGGTCCACTCCAGGTCCAGCCCAGGTCCACTCCAGGTCCAGCCCAGGTCCAGCCCAGGTCCACTCCAGGTCAGCCCAGGTCCATCCCAGGTCCATCCCAGGTCCACTCCAGGTGAGTCCAAAGTGGAGCTCACTACAGATTTACTCAAACAACTACAGTATTTTACTTTTTACTCTCATTTTCACCTCGTCATGTGTCACGTATTTGAGTTTATTATCCAGTCGGCTGTGATTTTCTTTGATTCTGCATCAGTTTCGTGGTCGGTTCTTTCGTGTGTTGATCTCAGAGCGTCAGACGTGTTCACGTGTCTGAAGGATCGAGTCTGTGACGCGTCTGCAAAGGAAACAGGTCATTTTTTAAACCACCAGATGGCACCTTGAGGCCTCATCGACCTACAGTACGGCATTAAACCTTTCTAACCAAAACCTGACCAAACCAGACCAAGTTCCAGGTCAGATCTGTGGAGAGGCGACCCCACTCACAGTTACAATGTCTGTTTTTCCAGGTAATTTTGAGCTGGAAAAACACCTGTAATTGAATAAATGTAAAGTAGAGCTGCTTAATGTCACACTGTGGAACATTCCAGACAAAGGAATGACGTATCCATAGAAACAAACTAGTGAAAAGTTACACAATGCAGCTTTAAGACGACCTTATACTTGATAAACCTGGATCAGTGGATCATTTCAAGAACAGACCATTTGGAACATATGAAAAGTTCAGTTTTTTTTTTCATATCTTATAATAAGGAACGTTACAAATGTATGTAAACCTAGTTTTTAAGTTTTGAAGCAAGCCAGCAACCGTCCGATCCCTGCTCTGATAAATACAGCAAATCCTCTTTCACACCACAGGAAAAAATGACATTTTAAATGAGCTCATCCACACGACAGCAAAGGTCCCCTAAAAACACAGACAAAAGCAGAGGGCGGGTCTGGACTCTCCGGGGGTCTGGACTCTCCGGGGTCTGGACTCTCCGGGGGTCTGGACTCTCCGGGGTCTGGACTCTCCGGGGGTCTGGACTCTCCGGGGTCTGGACTCTCCGGGGGTCTGGACTCTCCGGGGGTCTGGACTCTCCGAGGGTCTGGACTCTCCGAGGGTCTTTGGACTGGGGCTGTGGTTCAGTTCTCAGGGTTCCCACTTTTGTCACTGACAAAATTTCACAACTTTTTCCATGACTTTTTCATGAGCTTAAGTGAATTTTTCAGGACTTTCCAGCTCCTACATGTGTAGAACTGATCAGACTTTTAGGTCTAAATCTGAAATGTGACTCTTTCCACTCACCTTATGGTTTGGGATTATAGTTTTTGAACATTCTAAATCCTGTCAGTGCTTTTATTATTATTTACTGTCGTCTCTTTTAAACAAAAGACTCAGACGTTCACAAATAATCAGAACAGACTCATGAGAACTGAACACAAACACTGGAGCTGCAGGAAAACAGACTGAAATTCCATGACTTTGCTAAAACTTTCATTGAATTTACTAAATTTCAAATTCCCATGACTTCTCCAGGATTTCCATGACCGTGGGACCCCTGAGTACAACAGCCCCCCTCACACTGTCCCCCTCACACACACACACACACACACACACTCCTCTCACACACAAATACACAGGTGTAGCAGACTGCGCCCCCCCCCTCAAACACACACACACACACAGAGCCCCCCTCAAACACACACGGCGAAGGAGAAACTCAATTTGTCGACTGGAGAAACGTTTATGAATATGTTTCTCAGCTGCTTCTTCAGTTCTGGTCAGACGCTGGTGACTCTTCCTTATATCTGTCTGCAGGAGCCAACTACACTGAAACTCCTCTGAAACTAACACACACACACTTGTTTACAGTTTGTGTTTGTAGCTCGGCCGATCGTCTCTATTCACGCTTCCGTCACAAACCAGGAAAACGTTTGGAAACATGCGGTGAAACTTGAAGTAAACGTGTCAGTGGTAAAATGAAGCCTGCAGACGTATGAGCTGTTTGGAATCATCTCGTCTCTTCTAGTCACATGTTCCCAGTGCGATCGGAGTCGTCTGTCAGCGGAAAAATGATGAAAACTGAGGTGTGGCTGGAAATGTTGATCAGCTGAACAGAATGGAACGACACAACAACATGGAGATGAAGAAAACTGGGACATTTTCTCATTTTTCCTACATTTTGTCAGACCTACGACCAGGGACAGAACCCATAAGGAAGTTGTAATCATGTTTCCAAACGTCTTCCAGGTTTGTGACGGAAGTGCGAATAGAGATTACTGGCCGAGCTACGAACTGAAACTAACACACACTTGTTTATAGAGTTTCAGAGGAGTTTCAGTGTAGTTAGCTCCATTAGGCAGATATAAGGAAGTGTCCACCAGCGTCTGACCACAACTGAAGAAGAATTAAACATTTGTCCAGTCGTTTGTGACGGAAGCATGAACAGGCCGAGCTACAAACACAAACTGTATAAAGAAGTGCGTGTGTGAGTTTCAGAGTAGTTTCAGTGTAGTTAGCTCCTCCCTTCAGACAGATAAAACTGAAGGAGCAGCTTAGAGGAGCCGAGAAATGTTTTTGACCTAAATAAATGTTTGTTCAGTTGACAAATTGAACTTCTCCTTTGCTGTGGATTCTACCTGGACGACTGAGGGATTTTACACACATCTTGATACACACACACACACGCAGACACACACACACACACACACAGACACACACACACACACAGAGGCGTTGCAGACTCCAGTGAAGTGAGGTGGACGTGACCTGAGAGCCACAGAGGCCGAGCTACAGTCTGAAGTGTGCACTCGTACGATTCACTCCCTCTAGAGACGGAGACGTGGAACTACAGACAGAGGTCCTTTTTTTTTTTTTTTTAAAGCGGCGTCTCTTCTGCTCCGTCCGTTTGCTACAGGAGCCGAGAGAAGCTCTGAGCTGCACCGCCGCGGTCCGTGGAACGTGAGCGCAGACATGCAAAAGTGCACAGTGACGTGTCCGGGCCCAGCGCCGTGTAGTGTCCGAGCGGCCGGGGCAGGGGCGGGGCTAGTTCACGCGGATGCCCGAGATGAAGGGAAGTCCCGTGGGCACCTTCTTCTTGTACTCCACATAGTCCTCGGCGAAGAAGTGGATCAGGGACAGCTCCTCCTCCTCGATTCGCTCTCGAAAGAAACGCCAGCTCGCTATTGTGTAGCCCACGATACAGACGGGGTTACACAAGATCACCTAAAGAAACACAAAAAACAAATAATAAAACCCACGATACAGACGGGGTTACACAAGATCACCTAAAGAAACACAAAAAACAAATAATAAAACAAACGATACAGACGGGGTTACACCTGCAGACACACAGACAGGGCAGGGGTTTAGACAGGTTCAGTACTGTGAAAAGTGTTTATGACACTGCAGAAATTCGGTGACCAGGTGAGACTGGTTGAAATTTGGGACAGTGTTACATTTTTCTAAGGAAGGGGACAATAATAAAAGATGAATTTTAAAGTTTATGACAGGTTTGAAAAAAGTAAATAAGTAAGTCTTTATTTCTACAGCACTTTTCACAAACATTTGTCACAAAGACTCTTTACAGAACATTATTCAGCATTTTTCAGTCACTCCAGACCCGGTGGTGTAAACTACTATTGTAGCCACAGCTGCCCTGGGGCAGACTGACTGAAGCGCGGCTGCCAATCTGCACCATCGGCCCCTCCGACCACCATCACTCACTCACACACACCTCTTTCATATTAGGCAATATGGGTGAAGTGTCTTGCTTAAGGACATAACAACAGTTTTTACGACTGGCGCCTCCTGTGGCTCCTGATTTTCCCAGAGTCTCCAAGTCCAGACCAGACCTGGACTCTGAGCTCCTGAGATCTGACGGGATCAGACTTTGACAAACTGATATGACCACAAAAAAGGTTTGAGCCAGATGAATGAAAATGAGCTTATTGTCATGTTGCATATTCACTTCTAAAACGTAGAACGTCAAAAAATAAATAAAATAGATTGACTGGAGGCGGAGCTGCAGCAGCCGCTTAGAAACCGTCAGGGCCTGAGGCAGCAGAGGTCAGGTTGGATGCAGTCAACTCAACCTCTGCCAACAGTTTTTAATGTTTATGAGAAAATAACTACTCAGTCGTGTCATTTTCGGGACGTTTAGGGCCGGATTCGGGATTTGGGACAACAGTTTAGATTTCAGGATTGGTCTGGTCTCCATGCAGCAAACCATAAAAACATAACAAGATAATTTCATATCTATTCACCTTATTCTGTCCTGTCTATTCTGTCCTCATTTCACTGGAGAATTTAAGAAATGTTTTGCATCTTAAAGTCATTTGTGTAAAATGTTCAGTGTTCATGTGACCCACACGTGTCACTGCAGTCAATCTCTGAGGCTTTAAAACGCCGTTAGAGTCTGGACTGAACATACTGACAGTGAGATCTGCAGCTCTGTGCAAAATAAAACCACCTCAGTGACTGTGGCGTCCACGGCAACTTAAGAATAAAAAAGGAGAAATTCTCTTCTGTCGACTGGACAAAAGTTTATTGTTTTTTTTTCTGTCAACTTTTGTCCAGTTAACTGAATTTCTCCTTTGCTCTGGATCTGAACGGGATTTCACAAACTTTCAGAATAAGATGAATATCCCGTTTCTGAGCCTGTGTGTTTCTGAAGCTCTCCTGAAGCTCACCTGAGTGCCTATACTCCAGTAGAACCAGCCCACGTAGGACGGGTGTCTGAAGAAGGCGTAGACTCCGCTGGTGACCAGGACGTGGCTCTGGGCCTTCTCGTTCTGGACAATGTGGTTGAAGTTGGAGCCGGCGGTCAACATGGCGGCTTTCCTCAGAGCTTCTCCACACAGAACCATCACCAGCCCCACCACGCTGATCCACGTCAGCTGCTTCAGCTCTGAGCACCAACAGAAGAACAACACGGACTTTAATACGAGTCCGATTTAACTCGGTTTTCTCCACTTTAAAAGATCAGATCATAACAACACAACCCCAGAGTTTAAAGATCATTTGACACATCAGAGGGTGAACGTGAACTTCCCCTTAGAGTAGGTAAAGACCTAGTCCTTAGTCCTGGTTTAGTCCCGAGTTTAGTCCCGAGTTTCCCGAGTTTAGTCCCGAGTTTAGTCCCGAGTTTAGTCCCGAGTTTAGTCCCGAGTTTAGTTTAGTCCCGAGTTTAGTCCCAGCTCAGTCCTGGTTTAGACCCGATTCTAGTCCTGATGTTAGTCCTGATGTTAGTCCTGGTTTAGACTTGGTTTAGTCCCGGTTTAGAACTGGTTTAGAAATGGTTTAGACCTGGTTTAGACCTGGTTTAGTCCTGGTTTAGTCCTGGTTTAGTCCTGGTTTAGTAATGGTTTTAGTCCTGGTTTAGTCCTGGTTTAGATCTGGTTTAGTCCTGGTTTAAGTCCTGGTTTAGTCCCAGTTTAGTCCCAGTTTAGTCCTGATGTTAGTCCTGGTTTAGATCTAGATTTAGTTCTGGTTTAGTCTTGGTTTAGTCCTGGAGTAGATCTTGTACCTGGGACGGCGAGTTTCTCCACGGTGAACTCGAGCCAGGAGGAGAGCGCGGCGAGGCTGTACTCCAGACTGTGGTTCAGGAGAAACGAGTCCAGAGACAAACTGCGCGGGTTTATCAAGGCCGTCACCAGATACTCCGAGTAATGGAAGAAGGACAGAGAACACATGTACCTGAGGAAGACAACGGACTGAAGGAAGAGACCTCAATGACTGACAAAAACGATACAAAAATGACACAAAAACGATACAAAAACGACACAAAAACAAGACAAAAACCACACAAAAACAGCACAAAAACCACACAAAAATATACAAAAACACCCACAAAAATGACACAAAAACACCCACAAAAATGACACAAAAATGACACAAAAACACCCACAAAAATGACAAGAAAACGACACAAAAATGACACAAAAACGATACAAAAAACAACACAGACTGCAGAGATGTTCTAGAATAATCGACAATTTAAAAGGTCCATATTATGATATTTTCTGATTTATGTTATAAATTATTATTAGTTTCTTCGTCACAAACAGACCTGGAGTTTTGTTTTGTTTCATTCACATGTTTAACTCACAAACCTGCACATTTTGGCTTCAGAGTTTTTCTCTCAAACTGAAAACGTTCTGTTCCACCTCGTGATGTCACACTCGACAAACCTTCACTGGAATCATTTGGATCATTTTCAGCAGAAATCAGATGGAAAATCCCCCTGAACTGTGCATTTTATAAAACTAAGTGAGTTCATCTAAATCATCTGGACATGACATCAGTCAATCAGCACTGGTGAGCAGGAGGGAGCACCACAACTATATTCAGGATTTTATCTGACATTTTTCAATGAAATACCGAGTTAAGAGCTTCCAAAAAGTGATTCTGAATTATGTAAAAAACTAATTATGGGGATTTCTAAGTTCCTTGTGTCGCGCTGCTTATAAATTATGTTCACAGCAGGTCAGGAAATAATTCATATTTCTTCCCACATCAACAGTTACAGATGTTGTAGGACGTGGGGAACAAGAAAAAATAATTTTAAATATGATTTAATAGTAAAGTTCTGTGACAACATGAGGATTATACTGATGTTACAGACTGAAAAAATGTGTGCCACTTTGGGAAAATCAGTAAAATCACATAAACAAGGTCTGACATTTGGTCTGATACATTCACATTTCATTTTATTTTGATAAAGAAGCTGATTTTCTAACTCAACACATCACAGTGCAGACGCGGTGGCGAGAGAATGGAACACTTAACCTGGGACTTTCAAGCCAGGGGGACGCTTGAGCCGGGATTCATTTCAGCCTTGGGACTACAAACTTATTCTACTGAACTAAACGGTATGAAAAGGAGCTGTTCAGCTGAAAACCACCGTCTCATGACATCACAAGGTGGAACAGAGTGTTTGGAGCTTTGTAGATGTCAACAGACTCATAATAAAAGACTCAAAACGTGTGAATGAAACAAAACTCCAGGTCTGTTTTTGTTTTTGAGGAGGGAACAGCATTAGAACAGGACTTAAAGTTCAAAGGAGACAGTTTGGCGTCATGTGCGACCTTTAAAAAACAAAAAAAAGTCCTCCAAATGTTGCATCAAACAGGAAGCTGAGACTCTGAGGGAGATTCTCAGTTTTTTAAATAAATCTACAAACTTCTGATCCACAAATGTTGAACTTTCTGATTATTTGTTTGGAACTGGATCCATAAACCGGACACATTCCTCTTGTGTAATTTATTAAACGTGTGTAAATGATTTCAGAACAGAGAGAACACTCCCCAACATCTCTGGAGTTAAATAATAATAATATTGACTTCTGACTTTTAACGCGGCGTGAGAGTCATGTGTCCTCTGACTGTTCAACTGTTCAACTGTTCCTCCAGTGTTTATCGGTGATGTTCGTGTGACTCTTACCAGCCAAAGTGAGTCCAGCTGGTTTCAGACAGACTGATGATCAGACCAGAACCAAACACCAGCCCCAGGAACGAGGCCCTCAGAGCGACCTGTGTCGGGGAGTAACAGATTACATGTAATCAGAGTACAAATGATGAGTCACTGTATTCAGTTACAGTTACTGTTTCAGGGAGTGGTAATTGGATTACAGTTACTTTGTTCAAATTAATGGATTATACAGAGGGATTTTACCGTTTTCACATTTTGGGCTAAATCCCTCTTTTTTGCCGGACACTAAACCAGGTCTACATCAGATCTAAACCAGGACTAAACAAAGACTAAACCAGGTCTAAACCAGGTCTGAACCAGGTCTAGAACCAGGTCTAAAACCAGATCTAAAACCAGGTCTAAACCAGGACTAAAACCAGGACTAAACCAGTACTAAAACCAGTACTAAACCAGGTCTGAACCAGGTCTAACCCAGGACTAAACCAGGTCTAAACCAGGATTAAAACCAGGACTAAACCAGGTCTCAAACAGGATTTAACAGGACTAAATCCTGCTGTGTGGACGTGTCTCCTCCTCTTCAATCAATAAGATTTTTAATATGTTTAAGTAAAGTCTGGACTTTTTATTTTCTTTTATCAGACAAAACTTCTTATGTTACAATATCCGAGTCTTTGTTTCTCTACAGCAAATCAAGTAATCCAAAGTAATCAGATTACATTACTCACCTTAAGTAACTTACTGGATTTCGTTACAATCTATATTTTGCATATATATTTATTGCCTTTTAGTTTAAACTAAATAATCAACAAAATAACAATATAAGCAATACAAGCAAAATTAAACAAAACAAACAAACAAAGGCCCATTCATATGTTAGACACAGATACAGCCATTTCAAAATGTAAATAACCTGTTCATAATATCTGAGATCTCAAGTCCAGTATATATCAAAAATGGTTCCCAAATCTTCTTAAAGACATTGTCCTTATGATGAAGCCGACACGTCAGGTAATCAAGAGAAACAAAACCAAGAACCACCTTCTGCCATGGAGTTTTAGTGGGGGTCTTGTCACATATCCAATTCACTAGTCGACTTTTTCTGGCACAAAAAGTCAGCATCCCATACAATTTTCTATTATATTTATCTTTTACAACAGGTTCAGTCAGTCAAGTGTGTGACTCATATAAATATCTTGGAACAATCATTGATTCAAAATTGAGTTTTGACAATAATTGTTCTGGTGTGTGTAAAAAAGGCACCAGCACCTTCACTGTCTGAGAAAGTTTTCCTTTTACCATGTAGACAGAACCATGATGACACTGTTTTATAAAACATTTATGGAATCAGTTTTAACGTTTTCTTTGGTCTCGTGGTTTGGAGCATTTCTGCTAAAAACACAAACTCCCTGAATCAGTCGGTTAAATGGGCGAGTAGGTGATCGTTCATCCTCAGAGCCGCTGGACTCTCTGGACTCAGGACAGTTACAGACGACGTCCCAGAGGATTTTAAGAGACGAGCAACATCCACTAAACTCAGAGTTTCAGCTGCTTCCCTCTGGTCAGAGGCTTTTAGTCCCAAGATCTAGAACGAATCGTTTTAAAAGGAGCTTCGTTCCGGCTGCTGTCGAACTTATGAATAAATTGTAATCTATTTATCTAAGATTGTGTGTTTTTAACATATTTAATATTTATTGTGATTTTAGCCAAGCGTGATGGATGATTTTAATTGGTTGTTTATGGAACAAACCGTTCTGCACTGGAGCATCTGTAACACTTTATTTTGTTTGTTTGTTTTGTGGATGAATGAAATGTGAAATGTGGAACCTGCCTCTCAAATCTGCAAAGCAAATTTACCTACGGGTACGAATAAAGCGACTTAACCTAACCTACAACGGGGTCAATTACACCAAGCAACAGAAATAGAGGATCATTGCTTAGGGGAATACATTTTAAAAAGTAAACTTCCCAACACTGCGCACAGAGCACACGTGACCAACAGGTAAAGACACGAGACCCGCCCCAGTCCACAGGAAGAGTCCAGCTCCAGCTTAGAGGCTCTATATCTGGTGTCTCCTCACAGGGATTTAGAGATTACAGAAGATCAAGTCCATCCGCTCCAGGACTCAGCACCAGGCGCCCAGCACCCGCATGAGAGAAGAAACCCGCACAAACACACAGAGATGAGGGGACAGAGGAGGGGACAGAGGTGGGGACAGGTGTAGGACAGGTGTGGGACAGAGGTTTGGACAGGTGTAGGACAGGTGTAGGACAGGTGTGCGCTCTGGACTCACCTTATACAGAGGTCCCCTGTACGTGAGCAGCAGCAGGCCATTGATCAGCGCTATGTGCAGACAAATGGCGATTTTCCCGGGCGTTTCCGTGAGATAGTCAAAGACCCAGTCCGCGCGTCCAAAGAAGGTCCGGATGAGCGGGATCGTGACGACGCTGAGTCCTAAAACAAAGGCTCTGACACTAACTCTTCCCTCCAGCACCAACTTACCGCCTGCCATGATGAACCTCCTGCCCGACGGGACTCTCGCGAGGTTTGCGTCCCTCACCGTAGCCTCGCGAGAGCTGTCACTCCGAGCCAAAACAACAACAATTTAAATTAAATCACAGAAGTATATTTTTAATAGTTCTCATGTCTTATTGGAGCAGAGACAGTCCCCAGTGGATTTATTATCACTTTTAATAATGTTTTTATTTATCAGAGTGACCGTGAGCTGCGCATGCGCCCTGCGTGCTTCCTCTCTGCGGACTCTCCGCCATGGCGCCTCTTGTAAGTACGAAGCTCGAACGCGTGTTCATTAATTTACTGCTTTTAATGAAGATTTAATAAAGATCTGAGCAGAATCAAAGAGGCGAAACACGGGGCTCTGCGGGAATGTGCGCGGTGCAGAGGAAAGTTTGCGCTTTGTCACGAAATCAGGCTTTGTACGAGGCACGATTAGAGCCTGCGGCTAACACTTAGCATTAGCGTAAAAACACCAGATTAAACACGTCAGGTACATGAACTGTTGAGCTTTTTATAATTTGTCTGATTAGAAGAAAACACAAACGTACTAGATAAAAACACTCAACCTGTTTATCACACAGTGGATCAGCTGCACACAGACACACACAGACACACACAGACACACACAGACACACACAGTCACACACAGTCACACACAGTCACACACAGTCACACACAGTAGATCTTATGCAGACCAAGTGCACACAAACGTCCTCTGCACACAGACACACACACACACAGAGGGAGCTGGGCTTGTGGTGTCTGTTGTAGTTTGTAGTTGTTATTTCTTGTGTCTGACGTGTGTTTTTGCAGCAGAGGAAACCGAACGTGGGCAAAGGCGGCAAGAAGAAGAAGCAGCTTCTGAAGTTCACTCTGGACTGCACTCACCCTGTGGAGGACGGAATCATGGACGCCGCCAACTTTGTAAGTCCTCTTTCCTCTGGGTCGTTGTCTCTCGGGAGGTCGGCTATGACCGTGCACGTTTTCTGTGCAGGAGCAGTTCCTTCAGGAGCGGATCAAAGTGAACGGGAAGGCGGGGAACCTGGGAGGAGGCGTGGTGTCCATCGAGCGAAGCAAAAGTAAAATCACAGTGTCCTCTGAGGTGCCCTTCTCCAAGAGGTGAGGCTCAGACTCTTCTCAGTCCGTCACTGCGCTCTCACTCTACGACTTTAGAACTGTGTCGTGCTCGAGTAGATCGCTGTGGGTTCTGTGTTCCACACTCACATCTGCAGAACCGAATGACGACCGATGACGTCATCACACGACACTGTTTGTTTACATGATGCACAGCAGAGCGAACGCTTAAGTGAGAAAATAAGTCCAGCGGCAGAAATATTTATAAAATAGTGAGACCGAGGAGTCCTGCTGTGCTCTCCTCTGTGAGTTTATGGAAATAATGGCAGAACAGAGGAGTGTGAGGCCGGGAGGAGGAGGAGTGTGAGGCCGGGAGGAGGAGGAGTGTGAGGCCGGGAGGAGGAGGAGTGTGAGGCCGGGAGGAGGAGGAGTAGGAGTGTGAGGCCGGGAGGAGGAGGAGTAGGAGTGTGAGGCCGGGAGGAGGAGTAGGAGTGTGAGGCGGGAGGAGGAGGAGGAGTGTGAGGCCGGGGAGGAGGAGGAGTGTGAGGCCGGGAGGAGGAGAGGAGGTGAGGCCGGGAGGAGGAGGAGTGTGAGGCGGGAGGAGGAGGAGGAGTGTGAGGCCGGGAGGAGGAGTAGGAGTGTGAGGCCGGGAGGAGGAGTAGGAGTGTGAGGCCGGGGAGGAGGAGGAGTAGGAGTGTGAGGCCGGGAGGAGGAGGAGTAGGAGTGTGAGGCCGGGAGGAGGAGGAGGAGTGTGAGGCCGGGAGGAGGAGGAGGAGTGTGAGGCCGGGAGGAGGAGGAGGAGTGTGAGGCAGGAGTGACAGGCCAGGAGGAGGAGGAGGAGTGAGGCCAGGAGGAGGAGGAGGAGGAGTGAGAGGCCAGGAGGAGGAGGAGGAGTGTGAGGCCGGGAGGAGATGAGGCTGCAAAACTTCTGTCACCGTCCAGTCCTTATTGAAGATCAGCGTGGGTTTGCAGTGTGTTTTGGAGTCGAGTTTATTCACTGTTTTCCTCGTATGAGTAACATCCACACACACACAGACGGCCCATACAGTAAAGTCGTGTGTGTGCAAGTACATGAGCTCTGTGTCGTGCTTTGGCCCACCTCATCACACCGGGGCCCAAAGTCCAGCACGGCACATACTTGGGCACAGTTCTAAAGTCCTGGTGTGAGTGAACTTTCATCTGCATCAGGAGCTTCTACAACAAACATGTTCTAATTTAAGGATGATCTAAAATAAGATGTAAATTATGTTTATGGACCAAACCACATGTTTGACTCTAATATAGGCCTGTCACCAGAACACATTTTGAAGTGTGATGTGTAGTTGAAGTAAATATAAACAATAAACAACATAATATAATATTGAAACCAAACCATAAAGCAGAATTATCCACAAAAGTATTTTAAATGTAAAGTATTGTTAAATATTGCTCAGGTGCAATAAATAATTGTACTAGATCCTAATTCAACTTTTCAGCTCAAACCTTCGCAGAAAAAAATTACCAAAAATGTTGCAGTAGCACGAAGAAAACATGTCGTCAGCGTTTCTAAACTGTCCCTTGTCCACAGATACTTGAAGTACCTGACCAAGAAGTACCTGAAGAAGAACAACCTCCGTGACTGGCTCCGAGTTGTGGCCAACACGAAGGAAAGCTACGAGCTGCGCTACTTCCAGATCAATCAGGACGAGGAGGAGGAGGAGGACGAGGATTAAAGATTTCTTAATAAAATTCTGTTTACACCAAACGTCATCTTTTGTGTTTTTCCAAAACATTTAAACTCTAAACTCCCTGTGAACCGGACAAAGATGCACTGAGTTTAATCACGTTCCATTTACAATAGATCCAACTGTTCCACTTTTCAGGTTTTTAGTATTTTTAATTAAATTTTTCAGTTTTTATTCCTGATAATAAAGAAAATATTGTAGTTATACGTTAGAAACATGTCAAAATGAAAAAAAATTATGAACACATTTTTATTTGCAGTATGCTCTGAAGTCATTATTTTATTTATTTCTAAAGGGACATTGCACACTGTCCTGATCATTTTATGGATTTCTTTCAATGCAGGAAACTGGAACAGTCTTTTAGCAGCTCATAATTTATTTTGTGCATGATTTATTTTCAGTAATGGGGAGATCTTTTCCTTTTTATGTAATAAGGTGCCCAAGAAATCTGTTTGGAAACTGTGAAACTGTGATGTTCCTCAGGCTCAGATCAGTCTCGATCTTTAAAACAGATTTCTGGTTTCTTTTTTTACAGTGAACACTTGTTCTTGATACAGGAGCTTTGCCCCCCCCCCTGGTGGACGTTTCACCTCACTTCACCTTTTATTGAGTTTAACTTCAGTCCCCCCCAGGACCCCCGCCCACAGTTTGAGAACCTCTGCTCTGTGTGACTTTTGTTAACTAAAACTCCAAATGTTTTTTCCTGAATGTTTGACCACATGTGCTTCAGTCACACCATCATCTGTCCTACTCTCACTGGGTCCTCTCTCTAGGTTCTCTCTCTAGGTTCTCTCTCTGGGTTCTCTCTAGGTTCTCTTTCTAGGTTCTCTCTCCGGGTTCTCTCTAGGTGCTCTCTCTGGGTCCTCTCTCTGAGTTTTCTCTCCAGGTGCTCTCTCCAGGTCCTCTCCCTTTGGCGGCTCTCTTAGGGTTCTCTCTGGGTTCTCTCTCTAGGTTCTCTCTCTGGGTGCTCTCCCTAGGTGCTTTGCTCTCTCTGGGTGCTGTGGGTTCTCTTTGTGGATGCTCTTCACTCTGTAGGTGCTCTCTGGGTGCTCTGCTCTCTCTGGGTGCTCTCTGTAGCTCCTCTGTGGGTGCTCTTCTCTCTGTGTGTGCTCTCTCTGGGTGCTCTCCCTGTTTCCTCTCTGGGTCCTCTCTCTGGGTCCTCTGCTCTCTCTGGGTGCTGTGGGTTCTCTCTGTGGGTGCTCTGCTCTCTCTAGGTCTCTCTAGGTCCTCTCTCTGGGTGCTCTCCCTAGGTGCTTTGCTCTCTCTGGGTGCTGTGGGTTCTCTCTGTGGGTGCTCTTCTCTCTGTAGCTCCTCTCTGGGTGCTTTCCTCTCTGTGGGTGCTCACTGTGGGTGCTCTTCTCTCTTTGGGTACTCTCTGTGGGTGCTCTCTACGTGCTGGGTGCTCCTCCTCCTCCTCCTCAGATGCTCCTGAGCAGATCCACTTAGTCGCTCTGACGTCGTTAAGAGGCTTAAGCAGCAGGAGAATGGAGATGTTTACAACCAGTCCTCTCACCTGACGCCGACGGACGCCAGTGTCAGGGGGACCTCAGCGGGACCTCCAACCGGACCTCAGTGGGACCTCAACTCGGACCACCAACCAGACCTCCAACCGAACCTCCAACCGAACCTCCAGAAGGACCTGAACTCGGACCAGCAACAGGACCTCCAGCGGTACCACCACTAGGACCTCCACTAGGACCTCCAACCGGACCTCTAGCGGGACCTCCACCCCAGAGCCATGGAGGGCCTCGAGCAGGTACTCACCCAGGCGCTCCCTCTGCTCACGCTCCACACTCCACCGTCACCATGGAGACGTTCTTGTCAGACACATGTTCCGCACTGTGTCATTAAACGTGAATTAAATCTGTTATCGTCCAGTTAGGTTCATTTGTTCTTCATGTTTTAATCATTTTAAAGCTGCATTGTGAAGCTCTGACAAATGCTTCGTTTCCATGGAGATGTTATCGCTTTGCCTGTAATGTTTCACAGTATGACTTTAAACCTTTCTATCTTCATGGAACCCAAACTAGAAAGTCTGTTTTTCGAGGTATTTTTGAGTTTTAAAAACACCTGTAATTAAATAAAAGTGAAGTTGAGCTGTTTAAAGTCACACTGTGGAACATTATAAACAGAGCATTGACATCTCCATAGAAATAAACAGGTGAAGGACCCTTCACCAGAAAAGTTACCCACTAGTCCATCTGAAAAAATCAGAATATCATGAAAAAGTTCCATATTTTTCTCATGTTTGGGTTTGACTTTCTGAAATCAGCGAGAAAAATGTGGAACTTTTTGAATTTTTTATGTTATTCAAATTTTTTGAGACGGACTAGAATCTTTTATCGTTCCAGTTTGTTTCGTGAGGTCTTCCTGTTCTTTGTGTTCATTTTAAGATTCTCACAGTCAAACCGGCTTTATTAGTATTTTATTAGTATTTTATTTATATTTTATTTGTATTTTATTTGTATTTTGCGTGCGACCTGGACGTGTTTCTCCTGCCCTTGTTGACCTTCTGTAAGAGGAACCACAGCAGCTCACGTCCACCACGTCCCACCTCAGCACAAGGAGAAGCACCTTATGGACAGGGTCAGCACTAAGGTCAAAGGTCCAGGGGTCAGAGAGGTCACAGGGGCTGGAGATCCACCGATATTTTTTTTTCATTAACCGATACCGATAACGTTTAGACTCCAGAGGAACCAGTGACCGATATTTTTTCCTGATATGTAGAGCTGATTAAAGCTGCTCTCTGTAATTTTCTAGAGGAGGGTCTGTGAAATGCTTTTCTCCATGGAGGTGTTTTTGCTCTGCCTGGAATGTTCCACAGTGTGAACTTTAAACAGTTTTACTTTACATTTATTCAGTTACAGGTGGTTTTATAAAACTCAAAAATACCTCAAAAACAGACATTCTGACTGTGAGTGGGGTCGCCTTTGCACAGATCTGACCTGGAACTGGGTCTGGTTTGCTCTCCATGAATATAGAAAGGTTTAATGCCATAGTGTGGAACATTCCAGACAAATGGAGAAAAGCGACTGAAACATTACATTACAGAAACATTACATCTTGCACTTTTAAGGTATTTTTTCCAAAATTATTGAACTAAAACTTAGTACAAACTCATTCACAAATTTGTTTTACTACAAACTGTGTAAAGTCCAGTGTCGTCACGTTTCTGCAGATTTCTCTTCAGTGTTCACACAAAACTTCATGCAGATATTTTCATGCATATTGACTCTTTTCACGCTTACAGAAGACGTTTGGAAACATGCAGATGACGACTTCCGGTGCAGTTTCAGACACTGTGGTGTGATAAAACTGTGGATTCATCAGCCTCAGACTTAAACTTAGACAAACTTTATTGATCCACAAGAAAAATTATTTGGACCCAGGAGTCACACATCACAGTATAATAACAAAGAGTAAAAATATAAAAACCTGCCTTTCCATAGGAGACGAGACTCTGATCGTGTCTCTGTGTCACTGACAGGCAGCTGATGGAACTGATCTGCAGAAAAACAAAACTCTACAGTGACATCTTTTTTAAAATTTTAAGTTAGACAAAATATAATTCACAAATTAATAGGCAATTTATAAAAGGGAAAAAGAAACAATACAGTGACATGTAGATGAAGAAAACCAGTGTTAATATTTGATTATGTCGTTATCATTTTCATTACATTAAATATTTTATTTTGTTTCCATTCCAAAGTGGAGATAGATTTATAAAAACATTGATGTATATACTGTTTATGATATATATTATATACATATATATATATATATATATATATATATATATATATGTATATTATAGATGTGCCAACATCACTGTATAAATGATAAAGATGGTCTTGATTTGGTCTCGATGAGACATGGTCTCAATCTTGTCTCAGTCTCGATCTTTTAAATTGAGTCATGTGACAGTTTGTTGGTTTCTTTCCCTCCTCTCTCTTCGAGCCGTGTGTTTTTTTCTGATCTGTGGCTGGGAGTTGTTTTGCTCTAAATGTTCCACAGTTTGGCATTATTTATTTATTGTGGTGTTGTGGTCATACTGGTTTGTCAAAACCCGAGAAGCTCAGAGGTCTGGTTGGTCCTGGTCTGGAATTGGACAGAGACTCTGGGAAAATCAGGAGCCACAGGAGGCACCAGAACAGAAACTGTTGTTGTGTCCTTAGGCAAAGCACCCACATTGCCCTGGATGAAAGTGTTTTGTGTGTGTGTGTGAGTGATGTTGGTGGTCAGAGGGGACGTTGGTGCAGATTGGCAGCCTCGCTTCAGTCAGTCTGCATAGAGCTATAGAAATAAAAACTTACTTACTTTTTTAATCATCATTGATATGACAAACTCATCAGAGAAAAGTCCCTCCTGGTTTGGGAATTGAACCATAAACCTTCATGTTGTGTTCACCTCAGCCGCCCCCCCCCCCTCTCCTGACAGACACGATCTGCACGTCCTCCTCACAGACCAGATATAAATAACCTAAGACTCAAAGAACCATGGAGAGAGCCGCAGTGGCTCCTGTGACTGAAGGAAGAACAACATTTAAACAGAAAAACATGAAAAAACAGATTCAACTTTGTTGATTAATGACAAATAATGACAAATAACAAGTGTGAGTGTAAGCGGTACTTTTTTTTCTTACCATTTTCTTTTTAATACTATGAACCAGATGTTACGTGTTCTTAATAAAGATTGAAGTGAACTGTGTGTCGACAGGTGACGCCCGCCCTGCTCCTGTCAGTGAGCGCCGCCGTCCTCGGCTCTCTGCAGTTTGGATACAACACTGGAGTCATCAACGCACCGCAGAAGGTCAGACGCACACTCACTCACACACACACACACACACACGTAACATACACACACACACGTAACATACACACACACACACACACACACGTAACACACACACACGTAACGTACACACACACACTCATACACACGCACACATTGTTCTGTACAGTGGTGACATGTAACAAAGTACAAGCACCAAACACAGCAAAAAGTGCAGTGTTAAAATTGACTCTGATAGAATCATTTTTTAACATTTTCTCAGTGTTTATCTGAGTCACTCTGTTCTAGAGTTAATTTAACATTTGTGTAAATGTTCATGAAGTAAAACTGGACCAAAGTTCCTGTTTAACCCCAAATCCAGAGTTAAATGAACGTTTAGAGAGTAAACAGATAACACTTTGTAGAGTTATCCTGATTTAACTCAACAACACACAGAGGGGTTTTATTTTTACACTTTATTTGAGTTAATTTATGATGAAATTATGAACAAAACTGGTTCAAACTGGTTCTACTCTGGAGGGAGTTTGAAGTGGTGGAGACAAATTAACACTAAGAGAAGTTGAATTAACTTCAACCAAATCAACTCTGACAAATAACCCCAACTCCAACACACATTTAACTCTCAAAGAGTTAAAATAACACTTTTTGTGTTTAAAACAACTCTGAAATATTTCACCCTGAAATTTTAACCCTTCAGTTTTTGCTGTTAAAGTTCTGTACTTCAGTAAAAACAAAAATCGTGTCTGTACTTTACTTAAGTACATTTTACTTTTACTTCAAAACATTTGAGAGCAGGTGTTTGTATTTTCTACTCCACAACATTTTGAAATGGACTGAAAAGTATTTTTATTTTTTATAGTTTGTTTCTGTTGAACAAAATTCAGCACAAATTTGCATCAGAATCACGACATTTGAAGCTTTGTTAGATCTTTAACTCTGCGCAAGTGTACATTTTTAAACATGTACTTTTACTTGTGTTGTGACTTTTGTTGGACTTGTGTGACTTTTATTGGATGTGTGTGTGTTTGTTGGACTTGTGTGATGGACTTGTGTGTGTTTGTTGGACTTGTGTGTTGGACTTGTGTGACTTTTGTTGGACTTGTGTGACTTTTGTTGGACTTGTGTGTGTTTGTTGGACTTGTGTGTTGGACTTGTGTGTGTTTGTTGGACTTGTGTGTTGGACTTGTGTGCGTCTGTTTGTTTCAGATCATCGAGGACTTCTACAGTGAGACGTGGAGCAGTCGTTTTTCGGAGCCCATCTCTCAGTCCGCCCTCACGGCGCTCTGGTCGCTCTCTGTCGCCATCTTCCCCGTGGGAGGAATGATCGGCTCCTTCTCTGTCGGGCTCTTCGTCAACCGCTTCGGCAGGTAGGCCCCGCCCCTCTGTCCACAAGCGCCGCCCTCTGTCCACAGGCCCCTCCCTCTGTCCACAGGCCCCTCCCCTCTGTCCACAGGCCCCTCCCCTCTGTCCACAGGCTCCCCCCTCTGTTCACAGGAGCCTTGTATTTTGTTCTTAAAATGTTCGTATTAACCCACTCGACATGATCCTGGTGTTTTTATTTCTTTATTTTGTCCCCAAATCAAAACTAGAAAAGCAGTCAGAGAGCGCAGACCTCTGCCAAGGACTACCCCCATTTTTTATGTAAATTGCGATAAAATCAGTCTTCTGGATCAGATCCGGATCAGCCTTTGGAATATGAAAGAGGATCTCATTGTCCATCCCTGAGTCAAATTTCATGGGGTTTGGTCAATAATTAACCCAGATATTGAGGAACAAATCTTTTGGCCCCATTTACTACAATGTTAACTAAAATTTCAAAGTGATCCAGAATCCAGGATTTCTTCCGGATCAGCCCCAAAATGAAATCCGTTCTTCCTTTTCACATTTCCAACAAATCCTGAAAATTTCATCAAAATCGGTCCATAACTTTTTGAGTTATGTTGCTAACAGACAAACAAACAAACAGACAAACAAACAAACAAACAGACAAACGCCGGCAAAAACATAACCTCCTTGGCGGAGGTAATAAGACATTAATTACAGACCAGTCAGGCCCCTTCTTTCCCCGAGTTACAGGTTACAGGTTTGGTGTTCTGATAATTGTGGTCGGAATTCCAAATATGGAAATCAGCTCCAAATTTGCTCCTATTACTCTACATTCAGTCTGCAGCCTGAAGTGATCTAAATCTGATTTTTTTGTCTCTATGTTCCTGTATCTGATCTTTCAGTCACAGTCTGAACCACACAGATCAGATTTTTTCATATGTGATCCAGGACACTTGGATCTGTGATCTTTGGACATGTCAGTCTGAACGTCCAGGTCACATTCATCCACCTACACGTCATCAACAAGAGACAAATGTCACTGTTCTGTGGCCCCTTACGAGTTGTATTTGTGTTGTGTGTTTGTAACGTGTGTGTTTGTGCTGTTTGTGTCGTGTGTGTCATGTGTGTGTCGTGTGTCTTTGTGTCGTTTGTGTTGTGTGTGTTGTGTGATGTGTGTGTCATGTGTGTGTCGTGTGTCTATGATGTGTGTGTGTTTGTGACATGTGGTGTGTGTCATGTGTGTGTTGTGTGTGTATGACATGTGTGTGTATGTGTCGTGTGTGTGATGTGTGTGTTTGTGCAATGTGTGTTTCGTGTGTGTGTGTGTGACATGTGTGTGTTTGTGTCGTGTGTGTGATGTGTGTGTTTGTGTGATGTGTGTTTCGTGTGTGTGTGTGTGTGTGTATGACATGTGTGTGTTTGTGTCGTGTGTGTGATGTGTGTGTTTGTGTGATGTGTGTTTCGTGTGTTGTGTGTGTGTCTGACATGTGTGTGTTTGTTTCATTGGTGTGATGTGTGTTTGTGTCGTTGGTGTGATGTGTGTGTCATGTGTGTGTTGTGTGTGTCTGACATGTGTGTGTTTGTGTCGTTGGTGTGATGTGTGTGTCGTGTGTGTGTGTGTCTGACATGTGTGTGATGTGTGTGTCATGTGTGTGTTGTGTGTGTCTAACATGTGTGTGTTTGTTTCATTGGTGTGATGTGTGTGTCATGTGTGTGTTGTGTGTGTCTGACATGTGTGTGTTTGTGTCGTTGGTGTGATGTGTGTGTCGTGTGTGTGTTTGTTTCATTGGTGTGATGTGTGTGTCATGTGTGTGTTGTGTGTGTCTGACATGTGTGTGTTTGTGTCGTTGGTGTGATGTGTGTGTCATGTGTGTGTTGTGTGTGTCTGACATGTGTGTGTTTGTGTGATGTGTGTTTGTGTCGTTGGTGTGATGTGTGTGTGTGTCATGTGTGTGTTGTGTGTGTTTG
>NW_026571515.1:1177281-1189781 GCF_026225935.1 Boleophthalmus pectinirostris | reverse complement strand
TGCAGCCGAAAATGGTAATCGAGCAGCAGAAAGAAAGTTTGGAGTGAGACAGAAACTTGTGAGGGATAGGAGAAAAGCGAAGGAAACTCAAATTGCAAAGAAGAAAACAAAAAAGCTCATTGCGGACTAAAAGCAAGATTTAAATGGAGTTGGCCAAGTTGTTCAGAAGTGACACCAAGGATAAAGAATTGAAGGGATTTAGTGATTTGGAGTGAGATGGAGAATTTGGGTAAACTTGTTCTGTTCTTTTGTTTATGTTATAGTTTATCTGAAGAACTGTGAAATATGTGACGTTAACAGTCTGTTTTTCTCTCTTCTATTGTTTTTACTACAACTTTACACAGGAAATGTCTGCTCCTGATCTCTGATTTTATAAAATACATTTACCCCAAAAACTGACACTTATACATGTTTTTTTTCTTCTTCATTAGGCATTTTTGGATGGTGCGACTTTATACTCCGGAGTGACTTATAGTCCAGAAAATACGGTAATATAAATAAACGTTGTTCTTGCCGCTCTCTCGTGCAGATCCTGGGCATCGAGTGGCTCCTGGGCGGCTCATCTCTGTGGCCCCTGCTCCTGTCCTTCACCGTGCTGCCCGCTCTGCTGCAGTGCGCCCTGCTGCCCTTCTGCCCCGAGAGCCCCCGATACCTGTTCATCAACTGCGGGCAGGAGAGCGAGGCCCACGAAGGTACTGGACCAAACAGACCCGCTTTAAACCCACGACACAAACAGACCCGCTTTAAACCCACCACCCAAACAGACCCGCTTTAAACTCACGACCCAAACAGACCCGCTTTAAACCCACAACCCAAACAGACTCACTTTAAACCCAGACTGTGAGGGTCCAAGAGCAGCAGAGTCCCACCTTAAAGGGCCCAGAATGTGGTTTCCTCGTCACACAAGGAGCTGGAGTTGTGTTTTGTTTCATTCACATGTTTAACACACAAACCTGCACATTTAACACAAGTTAAACTGAAAACACTCTGTTCCACCTTGTGATGTCATCATGTGGTGATACAGGAACTGTGCTTTGTAAACTCCACACACTTTCACTAGAATCATTTGGATCATTTCAGACTCTGGAGTTGCGAATTTCTAATGAACTAAAGGGAAAAGGAGCTGTTCAAACTGTTGAAAATGACAACTTCATGACATCACAAGGTGGAACAGAGGATTTTGGGCTTTGGAGATGTAGACAGACTAATAATAAAGAGTTACTCAGACGTATGTGAATGAAACAAAACACAAGTCCTGTTTTTGATGAGGAACAACATTCAAACGTGATGAATGAATGAATTATTTATGAAACAAAACCATTCTGTGCTGGAGCTTCTGCAACACTTTATATTATAATTGTGTTTTTGTGTGTTTATTGTGTAGCGTTTGGATGAATGAAATGTGAAATGTGGGACCAGACGCTCAAATCTGCAAAACAAATTTACCTATGAGTACATATAAAACGACTGAGCTGAACCTTTTAACTTAAAGGGCCCATCTGATGCAAAATCAACTTTTCAGATCTTTCTACCTCCTCAGAGTGATGTGTGGGCCTTGGATTGGTCACTGAAGTGGTTTTTAGATTGATTTGGCATTTTTGTAACAAATTGCAGCGTATTTCTGCCACCCTCCTACGTGACGACGAACTAAAGCTGCTACAACGACGACGCGACACATTTGACGTAACAGAAAATGCTTCACACCCACATCCACCTCGCCTCCACCCCGCATCGTCTGACAATTCCCACATGAACCTAAACAAAAGCGACAGCAGAAGCTCATTGTTCTACACTGCAGTTACACGATATAATAAGTTGATCTACTAGTGTTTATTAAAACTTTACCAATCAGTAATGTTCAGCTGATGTGGACTCGGTGCTTGAGCTTCGTGCTCCTCAAAGTCCTCGTCCGATTCCTGGTCCAACACATGCGGCTGAACGCGCTGTATCTCCATGATGAATAAAAGTTTATTCCTGCCTCTGTCAGGGTCACGTCTGTCTCCCCCTCCCTCCCTGAGACGGCGGAGGAAGGGCGGCTCACTCGTCGCCTACGTCACGTTTGGAGGGCGGAGCTTGTGCTTTCTCAGGACGGGCGGGGGGAGGAGCGATAGTCGGACTTTCATAGTTCCTGGTCTGTGACTGATCCAAGAAATCAGGAAGATTTCAGAACTATTGTGTAATGGATGTTCCAAAACCCAAACTGTGCTTGAATATGTGCAGAAGACACAATGTGAAAAGAGTTATTTTACATCAGATGGGACCTTTAAAGCTCACGGGAGTTAGATTTGTGTGACTATAGGACCTTTTTAAAGCTCAGATTGTGAGTTGTGTCCTTGTGTGTTGAGTCCTGGTGAAGCTGCGCGGCACAGAGGAGGTGAGCGAGGACCTGCAGGAGATGCGTGAGGAGAGTCAGAGGATGCAGAGGGAGAGGAGCGTGTCCATCCCAGAGCTGCTGCGCTCGGTCCAGTACAGACAGCCCCTGATCGTGGCCGTCCTGCTCCAGCTCTCGCAGCAACTGTCCGGCATCAACGCGGTCAGTCCGACACACTGTAAAACACAAGAACAACAACTTTATCAGTCCAACATGCCGCAAAACACAAGAATAACCAATCAATCAATCAACAACTTTATTGATCCCAGGGCAGTTCAGTTTGCAGATTTCTGTTTGAACATAAACCATAAAAAAAAATCATGTCCATACAACTCACAGCAAACAAACCTCAGAGCATCAGGAGACATGAAGATAAGCAAATTTACTTTCCATTTCAAAGCTTCATTCGTTCATTCATTTTTCAAAATAAAACCAAAAATAAGAAAACAAAAAAACAACTATTTTCTTCATTATTTGTGTCCAAAACCAAAATGAAAAAACAGATAATGATTTGTTTTTTAAATTTTTTCGATTTTGTGTTTAAATGAAAAATGGAAAAAAAAAAAAGGATAACGGACCAAACCAGGACTAAACTGGTCTCAGTCCTGATCACCCGACAGTCTAGCGGGCGCACCTCTGGTCCTGTCCCGACACTCCTGGTTCAGTCCTGGTTCAGTCCTGTTTTAGTCCTTATGAGGTTTTGAACCACTAACCCTGTCGTCTGTGGGCAGGTCTTCTACTACTCCACTGGGATCTTCGAGAGGGCGGGCGTCGCTCAGCCCGTCTACGCCACCATCGGGGCGGGAGTCGTCAACACGGCGTTCACCGTCATCTCCGTGAGTTTCACCGCACGAACACGACTCCAGAGAAAACAGAGCAGACGAGACACACGTCTCATCACGTTTTATTTTATGAAGTGTTTTGTATCTGTTGGTGTAGAAATTTTAACAAAAAAAGTTTTTAAAAAGTCCATGAAGGTTTGGACTGATTTTCATCTGAACAATTCTAAAATAATTGTACTTATTGATAAACCACCTCATACTGTACGTCTGTGTGACCTCTGACCTCTGTGTGACCTCTGTGTGACCTCTGTGTGACCTCTGTGTGACCTCTGTGTGACCTCCGCGTGTGTGACCTCTGTGTGACCTCTGTGTGACCTCTGTGTGACCTCCGTCTGTGTGACCTCTGTCTGTGTGACCTCTGTGTGACCTCTGTGTGACCTCTGTGTGACCTCTGTGTGACCTCTGTCTGTGTGACCTCTGTCTGTGTGACCTCTGTCTGTGTGACCTCTGTGTGACCTCTGTCTGTGTGACCTCTGTCTGTGTGACCTCTGTGTGACCTCTGTCTGTGTGACCTCTGTGTGACCTCTGTCTGTGTGACCTCTGTGTGTGACCTCTGTGTGTGACCTCTGTCTGTGTGACCTCTGTGTGACCTCTGTCTGTGTGACCTCTGTGTGACCTCTGTCTGTGACCTCTGTCTGTGTGACCTCTGTCCTCTGTCTGTCCTCTGACCTCTGTCTGTGTGACCACCTCTGTGTGCCTCTGTGTGTGACCTGTGTGACCTCTGGTGACCTCTGTGTGTGACCTCTGAACGACGTTGCCGTCTGCTGCAGCTCCACACTGAGTCTGAGTCTGAACTAAAACAAACACAGAGGTTTTAGATTTATTTTACAGAGTCTAGATATTCTTTTATATTTAATTAAAGCGTCACTGTGATTATTTGGGTTTATTATTGGGATGATTATGTCACAATAAAACAGAACGAGTCACTTTAAAATCTTTTAAAAGTGAAATTTTTATTTTCTCAATCTAAATCTTTGATCTGTTTGTGTCACTTTAACTTTACTTAATTTTAAATTTCCTGACGCAGCAACAAACCTGGAGATGGTTCAAGTTTGAGCAGAGAAAAGGATTTCAGATTTTGGGTCAAAAACAGAAAAACTGTTAAAGGTTAAAGAAGCATTCTGGAGCTTTTCTAATCATGTTCAGACTCATTGTCTTGACTGGAATGTCCCACAGTGTGGCATTAAAAATTCCTCTCTTGCTTTAATTAAAGTTTTTTTATCACTCTAAAATATTTTAAAATGAGGTGTTCTTTCTGAGAGCGGCTCAGCTCTCCACAGATCTGACTCGTTCTGCTCGTCTCTGTGGTGAGAAGTTTAATGTCATAATGAAAACTTTCCAGGCGTCTCCATGGAGACAGGCCGGTGGTGATCAGAAAAGTCCCACAGTGCCTCTTTAGTGAACAGAGATGTTTCTTCTCGCTCTGACCCTGAACTTTTCCCTGGAAACCTTGTGACCTGTGGATCTTGTGTCCTTCAGGAGAAGCTCGCCTGGATGTCGTACATCAGCATCGCGGCGATCTTCAGTTTCGTGGCGTTCTTTGAGATCGGTCCGGGGCCCATCCCCTGGTTCATCGTGGCGGAGCTCTTCAGTCAGGGGCCCCGGCCGTCCGCCATCGCCGTCGCCGGGTTCTCCAACTGGTCGGCAAACTTCCTGGTGGGAATGTGCTTCCAGTACGTCGAGGTGAGACTCCGAAGAAACTTTGTTATTTTAACCACTTTAGGTTCAGTTCTGAAGGACAATTATAAACTCAGAAGTGGTAAAACTCTTTTTAGAGAAGAAGACATTTGCTTTTGGAGATATTTACTATTAAACTATAACATTGGTCAATATTTCACATTTTGTTAATTGTAAAGTGAAATATTTATTTAGAACTATTTCTAAAAACAGAAATGGACGTAACAGCCTCATTATCTGTTGGCTGATGTTTATCTGGTTCCACCACGTCCACAGTTGATGGATTTTCATAATTTTCCTCCAGACAAACTTTAATGTTCTTCTGTTCCTCTGTTTAATTTCACTGCTTCTTCATTTCAGCAACTGTGTGGTCCGTACGTCTTCATCATCTTCACGGTTCTGCTGCTCGGCTTCTTCGTCTTCACCTACTTCAAAGTCCCAGAGACCAAAGGACGCACGTTTGAGGAGATCTCCGCAGGCTTCAGGAGGTCAGGAGGAGCAGACAAGTACAGCGCGGCAGAGGAGTTCAACACCCTGCACGGAGAAGACCCCGACCTGTGAGCCGCGCTTCAGACCGGACTCACCTGGAGGAGACTGGACTCACCTGGAACAGACCACACCCACCTGGAGAAAACCACACCCACCTGGAGAAAACCACACCCACCTGGATGACCCTGCATTCAATTATCTTTCGACTCCAACTTGGACCTCGGATTTGATGTCATGTCTGAGTTTGAAGCCTAATAAGTTTGGCGTGTCGGATATTATTATTATGATTATGATTTTCCTCTTATTTTCATCTTATTACGCTGCCACTTTAATTTAATTTTTTTAATTTGCACTTGATTTTATGTTATGATTTCTCTTCAGTTCAACCTCAGGGACATTAACACCCGATAAATCAAGTATTTGTTCAATATTGGTCTCAGCACAACACGACTCCCAAACCCACAGACAGTGACTCAGACGCGGTAAAGTACAACAATGAAAACACTTCATATTTACAGGTCACAGTGGGCGGAGCCTCTTGATTCGGAGTCCTTACTCGGTCGACTTTTTTTGCCACCGCGGTTCGAGTCGGGCCGTCCCAGGAAAAGGGGCGTGTCGAGCGTGTTGCTAGGCAACTTCCTCGGAAAACCAACTCGGAAGGATGATCGAATGCAGGGTCAGACCACACCCACCTGCATCAGACCACACCCACCTGCATCAGACCACACCCACTTGTAGCAGACCACACCCACCTGCATCAGACCACACCCACCTGGATCAGACCACACCCATGTGCATCAGATCACACCCACCTGCATCAGACCAAACCCATGTGCATCAGACCACACCCACCTGGATCAGATCACACCCACCTGGATCAGACCACACCCACTTGGATCAGACCACACCCACCTGGATCAGACCAGACCCACCTGGATCAGATCACACCCACTTGGATCAGACCACACCCACCTGGATCAGATCACACCCACCTGGAGCAGACCACACCCACTTGGATCAGACCACACCCACCTGCATTAGATCACACCCACCGGGATCAGACCACGCAGACCACACCCACCTGCATTAGACCACACCCACCTGCATCAGACCACACCCACCTGCATCAGACCACACCCACTTGGATCAGACCACACCCACCTGGATCAGATCACACCCACCTGGAGCAGACCACACCCACTTGGATCAGACCACACCCACCTGCATCAGACCACACCCACCTGGAGCAGACCACACCCACCCGGACCTTGTTAGGGGTTTTGTGTACTAGAGTGTGGATCAACCGAATTTTACTGTCCGTGTCTGGCCCACGTCTGACGCGGAGCAGTGACCGAACCTGATCGAACCCGACCCAGTTAAAATCACACTATTTCCTTGGGCCTAATGACACACGTAAGATATTGTTTGTTCCTCTAACGGACACAGAGACGCAAAATACAAACTCAGGATAGAACGAAAATAAGAATTAGACTTTGTTACAAAGTTTGTAAATTTGTCGTCTGTAAATAATGATAAATAAAAGTAAAAAGGTGAGAGTAGTTCCTCATGTGTGTTTGTTTACGTCCACACAGCGCACGGATCGAGCTGAAGCTGCAGATTCTCCACAGCGACTCGACTTCCCCACCACTTTATCTCCAGTCTTTGACACTTTAAAAATCTTGTAGCTGAAGTTTTGCTCCTCATTTCACACATAATAATCACACAGTTTGGACTTGGATCGAAACTAGAAGTGCAGAGTCTGATCTTTGACACTTCACAGTCTCAGAGTAGAAGTTCTAAATATTTATCCAGACCTGTTGGACTTCGGTCGGGTTTCCATGCTCTACTGTGACCTGGAACTAAACACAAAATCAACCTTTTTTTTACGACTCAACTGTGTACATGTGTTTAATATTATAGTATTTTTTGTCAACTTAAAGGTCCACTGTGTAACTTTTCTGGTGGAGGGTCCGTCAAATGCTTTTCTCCATGGAGATGTTCCACAGTGTGACATTAAACTTTACATTTATTCAATTACAGGTGGTTTCAAAGCTCAAAAAATACTCAAAAACCCATAAAAGGCATTTTGAATGTGAGTGGGGTCGCCTCTCCACAGATCTGACCTTTAACTTAGTCTGGTTTGGTCTCTGTGAAGATAGAAAGGTTTAATGCCATACTGTGGAACAATCCAGACAAAACAATAACATCTCCATGGAGAAAAGCGATCCATGTGTCATTTCATTTGTTTTTCAAAATAAAACCAAAAATAAGAAAATGAAAAAAAAATATAAAAAATTCTTTATTATTTGTCTCCAAAACCAAAATGAAAAAACAGATAATAATTAGTTTTTTCGGTTTTCGATTTTGCGTTTAAATGAAAAATGGAAAAAATGGATAACGGACTGAAGAAAATCTTTTTTTCGTTTTCTTATTTTTGGTTTTATTTTGAAAACGAATGAACGAATGACACATGGATTAAAAGCGTTTGACGGACCCTCCACCAGAAAAGTGACACAATGCAGCTTTAAATGAAACCTGTTGTAACCTACTGTTGGAACTTTGAATCAAACTTTGTGGGTTTTAGCTGTCAACGAACTGAAATAGAATCGACTTAAAAGCATTTTCACACAATAAATGATTTTCACACAATAAATGTTACTTTAAAAATGGATCTTCTGGCCTCATCAGTGCTCCTTACTCCTGTGCACTCGTGTTCAGTTGTACATTTACATTTCAGGATTCATTTCCAATGGGATAGTTGATTTATTTTGGTTTTATTTATTATAATTTAGTTTTATTTCCTTTATCTCAGCACAGAAAGTCACCAGAGTAATTGTAATCTGTCTGTGTGATTCTGCGTTTGTGTCCCGCCGAGCAAAAATGTTTTAAGACTGTCCGGCTAATCTCACTAAAGAGCCTCAGTCAGACCTGATGAATAAAAACATGACAGATTTTACACAAACATGACGTTTATTAAGATGAAAAACATGTGCAAAACAGCTCAGAAAGAAGTACTTTTTATTACACTTCACTTTGTAATACTTAGTGAAACATAACCTGTTCAGAACCACGACTCTGAAAACATGAAAACTCAAAAAAACAAAACGTGAGTCTGGAGCGTAGAATGTTTATAGAAATGAACATTGAGTCACATTAGAATCTTATGTCTCTTTTCTCTCTGGACCTGAAAATGTTCTTATTAACCTGCTCGAAATGATCCTGGGGTTTTTATTTCACTCTTTTGTCCATTTTCAAAATCATCGCGATCTTCATTTGACTAGAGCCGAACGCTGTGGGTGACGTCACACGCAGCTACGCTGCAAGGCCTCCAAATATAAAATGTGAATGTAGAGAGCATGATTGCCTTTCACTTTGGTGTTGACTTTTTAAATTCATAACCGAGGTTGAGCGAGAGATCGGGATTTTGTTTTGTCGTGGCTCCACATACAAAATGTTCTCTGTAAACTCGGGATGATTTCTTAGTCAGACAAATGTTTCCTTTTTGGTTCTTCCTGTGGATCAATCCTGCCCATCACCTTCACCTTTCACTATTTTTCAATTCTGTTGGGAAGAGAAACAGTTTGAACAGAGGTTTGAGTCACACACATCTGATTCACTTTTGCATTTATGAAGTTCACAAACAAATGTCTCGAGTCGTTTTCCGCTGTTTGGATCCAACAACCACAACAATTAACGATGTCCAAATCCCAAAACTAAAATATGACAATATCAGAAGCAGAAACAAAAGTGATATGGTTCAAAAGACTTGAAAAGATCCACTTTGTCAATAGACACGTCCCACTGGGAAAACAAACATGGAGGTTTGACGATCACTTTTTCAGGAAATCCTTCCTAGTATGAATTGTACGATGACCAGAAGTCTGAGATTCGTGATAAATGTATTTGTCCTTGTGGTTTGCATAAATAAGACCCACAGCGTTCAGCTCCAGTCAAATGAAGCTCCATATTAATGATTGGAATATATTTTAAAAAATTTATGAAAAAATAAAAACATGTGGATCATGTGGAGCGAGTTAACATGAACATTTTAAGACCAAAATGACGAGGCTCACAGCAGCAGGTCCAGAGAGAAAACAGGAGCCACAGTTTTTCAGTACAAAGTGAGTTGGAGCCAGAGACAGTGGAGCCTGAATCCCCCCCATGCTCACTTCCTACTGTTCCAAACAGGTCACATCCATTTATCATTTATAGAAACAGTCTGCGGTCTGAACTTTCACTGAAGTGTTTGTGCAGCAGCTCGAGTCTGAACAGGAGTTTGAAAAGGTTGAACTGGATTCTAAAGCTCCAGGACCTTTGTGTTTTTAGCTTTAAATTGTTTCACTTTTTTCACTTTGGGTGATTTTTCTTCATTTCACATTTCAGACTAAGTTCAGCTGACACAAGCGACACAAAACGTCTAATTCAGAATCCTTCAGCGATGAATCAAAACAAGAAAACAACTACATTAAAAATAAATATAATGCACATAAAAAGAGTCAGCACAGAAACGTTAGAGATTCAAGATTCAGTTCATGTGAAACTTTACTCAGGTGTTTCTTACAAAAGTCCGTTTCAACTCAACTCGGTCACTGTTAATGGGCTTGAATTCCAACAGAACAAAGAAAATAAAACATGAAAAAAAAAATTAAGTCTTTGATTTTAAATTCTATGAACACGAGTGACCTGTTAGGCTGGTCCAAACATTTTTTTTAGATTCTCTAGATCAGAACCTGCATTTGGTTCCATATGTGGACAAAATATTTGGGTCCAAATTTTATGCAAATTAATGAATATTTAGAGTTTGTTCAAAACACTTGAAAATGTCTCTGTGGATTAAACCAGGAGAGTCCAACTCATCTGCATGTTTTCTCTTCTTTGGAGATCTGTTATGTTAAACTTTTTCTAATTAAAATAAATGTTTAATAATAGTTTTGCTTAAACACTGAATCCAGAACAAACAGAATATAAAATAATAACAACATTTTAAATAAATCATGTCTCTATAGTCGATCTGTAACCAGCAAGCGCCAGCTCTAATACAGATTTGATTTGATCTCACAGGACAAATATAATTATATCGTGGGCTAAATTTGGCCCCCGGGCCTGAGTTTGACATGTCTGATCTAAACTTTAACACAGAACCAAATAAATACGACCTGTTCTAATCATGTGTCATTTTATTCTGCAAACACAAACTGAAACTTGCATAAAAATGACTTAACACATAAAAGTTGCTTAAGAAGTCCATAAAACGTGACACAAACATTAGTCAGTTTACAGGAAACTTCATGCAGCTTGAGCTTCCTCTAAAACAGACATGTCAAAGTCAGGCCCGGGGGCCAAATTAGGCCCATGATATAATTATATTTGGCCCACGAGATCAAATCAAACATGTATCAGAGCTGCTGCTGCTGCACACACATCAACTATAGAGACATGATTTATTTAAAATGTTATTATTTTATAGTTTTCTTGTTCTGGATTCAATATTTAAGCAAAAACTATTATTAAACATTTATTTGAATAAGAAAAGGTTTAATATTACAGATCTTCAAAGAAGAGAAAACAAGCAGATGTTGTTGAAATGTTTCAATAAATATTTAGTTTGTCCCACAACTTAGTCCCAGTTTTTAATTTCGGTCTCTGTGAGTTTGAGTTTGACATGTCTGATCGAAATCATCTTCGTTTTCTTCCATATTTCTTCTTAAATCATCTTTTGGAGATAAAACCTGATGCAGGTTCTAATTGAGGTGATCTGAAACTTTATTTTTCCCCATGATGGACCAGCCTAGTGACCTGTGTCCTGTGTCCCCAGAGCCGAGCGAAACATGTTCATGTAAAGTCGAGCTTTTACTGAGAACAATTAGACTCACATTTAATTGTAACGGCATAAATATGAATTTAATTTATTTAATTGTGGATCAGGTGAGGGTCTGGAGACACAGGCTCAGGTTTGATCACAGAACCTGGTTTAAACGAGCGCAGGACACAGACAGAACAGCTCCAACAACTCAACAAAAATAAAAACACAGATTATTTAAACGACGCACAGAGTCATCGATGTGAAATATCCGTGTGGAATGTGAGGTGAGTGTGAGGGTGAAGGTGCACCGGGTCTTTCAGAATCCTACTTCAAGATGAATGAACAAACATTAGGGGCCGAGTACCGAGCCTTGAGGAACTCCATGTGTGAAAAACACTTTGTCTCCATGGAGATTGAACTGCTGTGTCTGGAAAGTTCCACAGTACGGCATTGACGACAAACACCTGGTGCCAGATCACAGACTGTATAAAGAAGTGTTCTGTAGTCCAGTGATTCTCAACCACTGTGCCGCGGCACACTAGTGTGCCGTGACAGATCGTCAGGTGTGCCATGAGAAATTATCCAATATCACTTTTTTTTAAATTAAAATTATTAATTATTACCTGCAAACATTATGTCATTGTGGAGTGTCCGTGCTGTAGTACAGTGGAGTATATAATGACTGGCAGAGTGATCTAATATTCGTCCGGGTGGCAACAGGCAGCTAATTGCCTCGTTCCTTTAAATCAGTGGTGCTCAATACGTCGATCGTGATCTACCAGTCGATCGCCAAGGTCGTGTGGGTAGATCTCCGTGTCTCGTCTCGGACTCGCGTTTGGACTCGGTCTTGTCTCTCACTCGAGGTCTGACACTCAACAAGTGTGATCATATTTCATTCCGGCCGCTGCTGTTGGTAATAAACTTGTAGCGGGTGCAGGAGCGTGTGGGGCGTCTCAGTGCAGCCTGTGCGCTCATTTGAAACCCGCGGAGACTCTACGGCGCATCACAAACACACACGCTCCCTATGCACGGCTCGTCTGCGACAGCGTGTGCCCTCGTGTACCAGCGTGCATCACAGGGCAGGTTCAACTTCCTAAACATCCTACCTGTCCACCTGCCTCACGTCAGCACGCCGCCCCTCGCCTTTTCACGCTCTCGCTCTTCCTGCGTACAGCCAACACAAGCCCCTCCCACAGTGCGGCTGATTAGAAGAACAAGACCAAACGTGAAGCAAAAACCAGTCTAAATTTGTGTTCCAGTGTTGGCACAAAGCAGGTCTACAGCATAGAGCGGATCTACAGAACAGACCTACTGCCAC
>NW_026571515.1:1108777-1172054 GCF_026225935.1 Boleophthalmus pectinirostris | reverse complement strand
GTGTGTGTGTGTGTGTGTGTGTGTGTCTGTGTGTGTGTGTGTGTGTGTGTGTGTTGTGTGTGTGTGTGTGTGTGTGTGTGTGTGTGTGTTGTGTGTGTGTGTGTGTCGTGTGTGTGTGTTGTGTGTTGTGTGTGTGTGTGTCGTGTGTGTGTGTGTGTGTGTGTGTGTGTGTGTGTGTGTTGTGTGTCTGTGTGTGTGTGTGTGTGTGTGTTGTGTGTGTATGTTGTATTTGTGTTGTGTGTTGTGTGTTGTGTTGTGTGTGTGTGTGTGTGTGTGTGTGTGTGTGTCTGTGTTGTGTGTGTATGTTGTGTGTGGTGTGTTGCAGTTGTCCTCACAGCCAGGTGGCGCTGCGTCCCGGGAGCAGTGAGGAGGACGTGGTGTGTGGAGGGGGGGCGCGTTCACACTTCATCCTCAGTATTCCGTTCGTGGGCGTCGCTCTCATCCTCATCCCCGGTCAGTGCTTTTAGAGCTTCACTGTTTAAGGCGAGACACGACAGGAAGTGGACGTGTTTTTAATCTTAACATCGGAGCTAATTTACTCTCATTCTGATTTAACTTTAATGGAAATTTATAACAACAACAACTATTGACTCAACAGTCATATTTCTCACTCTGTCACAAAACACCATGTTAAGTTTCATTTTCAGACTAAATGTGTTTGTTTCATTCACACATGTTTGAGTTTTTAGTCCGTCTACAACTCCAGTGAGTGTTAAACGTGTGAATGAAACAAAACTACACTGACCAGTGTTGAGCCCCTGCAGATTTCTCCAAAACCACTGATTTGTCCCAGTTTTATCCAAGAAATGTCCCAGTTGTCTCTATTTTTGACCAATTTGTTTCCAACCGGCAGCAAACGGGCCAATATTTTGTCATTTTTTTAGCTAAAATACAAAAAAAACTGTTTGAAAATGAACACAAGGCACAAAAAATGCAACGACCGAAGTCCAATCAGATTAAATAGTGGCACACGTGAGTCGAGAAATACAATTTTATTATTACCAACCATCCAAATGTAAAAACTGGGACACACTTGGGTTTGAATTTCTGGTCATTGTAAACAAAACACAACTCCAGGTCCAACTCCAGGTCCAACTCCAGGTTTGTGACGAGGAAATAAACAGGAAACAGTGGAACATGGGGCTTTTTAAAGTAGCACTAACAAGTTTTACACACTTGTACATTTACTTCTACAGTATTTTGATGTGTAACTGTTGAATTGTAAACTGGCTCTGGCTCATTTTAATGACACAAATATATGTGAACATAATGCATTGGTTATTTAAAATGTATTATTTATTATTATTATTATTTAAACATGATTTCAGTTTCAGTTTTTCCCCTTTTTTCCTTTTGTGTCTCGCCTTTATTTTGCTTTTTTTTATTTGATCTTTTTAACCAGTGTCACTAACTTTTGGAGACGCTCTGTGTTACAGTCCTGTACAAGCTCAAAGGAAGAGCCGACCCCAAACGTCAAAATCAGAACCCTCAACCTTTAGCTGACTGCGTCTAACTGCGTCTAACTGCGTCTAACTGCTGTCTAACTCTGACTGATCCTGGCGGCAAAGTCCCGGTGTGATTCACTAACTTTGTACAGATTCTTAAACCGTTACCGTTGCAACACAAGAACAAAGGAAACTGACCTCAGCCTGAAGATTTTGTTACAGAAACATTATTATTATTGTAATTATTCTTGAAGTTTCTATGGACACTTTGACCCTGCGTGAGCAGATCCGGCGTCACGTCGGCCTCGGCGTCGCCCGGAGCTTTTCAAATCCGCTTTACTTTATTTGACTGAACAGTGTCATTGCGTCTGTGGGAGTTTAACGGCAGCTATAATAAAACTAACACTTTGTACGTACAGTAGTTGTAGTCTTAGTAGGTAAAGGTGCACTGTGGAACTTTTCTGCTGCAGGGTCCAGCACCTGCGTCTCCACAGAGATGTTCTTGCTTTGTCTGGAATTTACTTCATAACGTGGATTCTTCCGTCGCCTCTTCACCGTCGAGTATTTGGACACAGTGTTCCAAACAGGAAGTGATCACGGCCGCGTTTTCGGCTCCATTTGACTTCACATTGAAAAACTCTCCGTCCTCCCTCCTTCTCTCTGTAACTGCTGCTACGAGCGTCGGCGTTTTGGGCTTTAAATGTTCGTAAAGGGGCGTTACCTTCAACAGTCTGGCTCCTGATTGGCTCTGCGGTTGCTATGACCTGTCGTGTTGAACCGTATCCCGTCGTAGTTCGCCGTGATCGTGTGGCGGTCGGTACTCGTCGTTGTGGCCGCAGTAACCCCGGTTCAAATCCGGGTCACAGCATCGCGGAACAATGTCAGCAGACGGGTTCACTTTTAGACGGCGCGGTGTCTGGGTGAGTTTCCTCCGGGAGCTTCAGTTTCCACATCAACCCAAAACATGCCTCAGAGGTAAAACTCCTCCAGCCAAAGCCCAGTTTATGGTCGTGCATCAAATCGTCTGCGTCGATCGACATGCACCTTAAAAATTTTGTAACTACACATTGAAGAGCTGTGATTACATCGTCTCTACACACATTATTTCCGTTACTCCGCTTTCCCGCTTCATTTTGTTTACACAAACTCTATTTTTAAATCGTGGCCTCCTCACGTTTTGGCGGTAAATTACTTGGCGGCGCATAAACCTCGACGCAGATCCATGAATCAAAAACGACGGCGAAAAGGCGACGGCGGCAGAGCGCGACGAGTCCACGCAGAAATATAATTCAGCTTTAAGACAGACCTGACCGAGCCTGGAAACAAGATCACGAGATTGGTCCCTACACAAGGATAATAAAAAGAACCACAAAATAAATAAAAATACTCACAGCTGGAATCTCAAATCTGAAAGTGGCTCTAGGTTAGCGCTGTAACTGCTGGCCTCCATGAGCTTCATTTGGAGCCGAACGCTTACAGAACACTTCTTTATACAGTCTGTGATCTGGCACCAGGTGTTTGTCGTCAATGCCGTATTGTGGAACTTTCCAGACACAGCAGTTCAATCTCCATGGAGACAAAGTGTTTTTCACACATGGAGTTCCTCAAGGCTCGGTACTCGGCCCCTAATGTTTGTTCATTCATCTTGAAGTAGGATTCTGAAAGACCCGGTGCACCTTCACCCTCACACTCACCTCACATTCCACACGGATATTTCACATCGATGACTCTGTGCGTCGTTTAAATAATCTGTGTTTTTATTTTTGTTGAGTTGTTGGAGCTGTTCTGTCTGTGTCCTGCGCTCGTTTAAACCAGGTTCTGTGATCAAACCTGAGCCTGTGTCTCCAGACCCTCACCTGATCCACAATTAAATAAATTAAATTCATATTTATGCCGTTACAATTAAATGTGAGTCTAATTGTTCTCAGTAAAAGCTCGACTTTACATGAACATGTTTCGCTCGGCTCTGGGGACACAGGACACAGGTCACTAGGCTGGTCCATCATGGGAGAAAATAAAGTTTCAGATCACCTCGATTAGAACCTGCATCAGGTTTTATCTCCAAAAGATGATTTAAGAAGAAATTTGGAAGAAAACGGAGATGATTTCGATCAGACATGTCAAACTCAAACTCACAGAGACCAAAATTAAAAACTGGGACTAAGTTGTGGGACAAACTAAATATTTATTTAAAAAAATTCAACAACATCTGCAGGTTTTCTCTTCTTTGGAGATCTGTGATGTTAAACCTTTTCTTATTAAACTAATTGTTACATTATTTTCATTACATTAACATTACAGATCTGGAACAATAGAAAACAATAAATATTTAGTTTGTCCCACGACTTAGTCCCAGTTTTTAATTTTGTCCTCTGTGAGTTGAGTTGGACTCTCCTGGTTTAATCCACAGAGACATTTTCAAGTGTTTTGAACAAACTCTAAATATTAATTAATTTGCATAAAATTTGGACCCAAATATTTTGTCCACATATGGAACCAAATGCAGATTCTGATCTAGAGAATCTAAAAAAAATGTTTGGACCAGCCTAACAGGTCACTCGTGTTCATAGAATTTAAAATCAAAGACTTTAATTTTATTTGTTTTTTCATGATCATGTTTTATTTTCTTTGTTCTGTTGGAATTCAAGTCCATTAACAGTGACCGAGTTGAGCTGAAACTGACTTTTGTAAGAAACACCTGAGTAAAGTTTCACATCTTGAATCTTGAATCTCTAACGTTTCTGTGCTGACTCTTTTTATGTGCATTATATTTATTTTTAATGTAGTTGTTTTCTTGTTTTGATTCATCGCTGAAGGATTCTGAATTAGACGTTTTGTGTCGCTTGTGTCAGCTGAACTTAGTCTGAAATGTGAAATGAAGAAAAATCACCCAAAGTGAAAAAAGTGAAACAATTTAAAGCTAAAAACACAAAGGTCCTGGAGCTTTAGAATCCAGTTCAACCTTTTCAAACTCCTGTTCAGACTCGAGCTGCTGCACAAACACTTCAGTGAAAGTTCAGACCGCAGACTGTTTCTATAAATGATAAATGGATGTGACCTGTTTGGAACAGTAGGAAGTGAGCATGGGGGGGATTCAGGCTCCACTGTCTCTGGCTCCAACTCACTTTGTACTGAAAAACTGTGGCTCCTGTTTTCTCTCTGGACCTGCTGCTGTGAGCCTCGTCATTTTGGTCTTAAAATGTTCATGTTAACTCGCTCCACATGATCCACAGGTTTTTTTTTTTTCATTAATTTTTTAAAATATATTCCAATCATTAATATGGAACTCTGCTCCAAATTCACTCTATAACTGCTGGCCTCATGAGCTTCATTTGACTGGAGCTGAATGTTGTGGGTTTTATTTATACAAACCACAAGGACAAATACATGTATCACGAATCTCAGACTTCTGGTCATTGTACAATTCACACTGGGAAGGATTTTCTGAAAAAGTGAACATCAAACCTCCATGTTTGTTTTCCCAGTGGGACGTGTCTATTGACAAAGTGGATCTTTTCAAGTCTTTTGAACCATGTCACTTTTGTTTCTGGTTCTGATATTGTCATATTTTAGTTTTGGGATTCGGACATCGTAATTTTGTGGTTGTTGGATCCTAACAGCGGAAAATGGCTCGAGAAATTTGTTTGTGAACTTCATAAATACAAAAGTGAATCAGATGTGTGTGACTCAAACCTCTGTTCAAACTGTTTCTCTTCCCAACAGAATTGAAAAATAGTGAAAGGTGAAGGTGATGGGCAGGATTGATCCACAGGAAGAACCAAAAAGGAAACATTTGTCTGACTAAGAAATCATCCCGAGTTTACAGAGAACATTTTGTATGTGGAGCAACAACAAAACAAAATCCTGATCCTTCACTCAACCTTGGTTATGAATTTAAAAAGTCAACACCAAAGTGAAAGTCTCCAACTGTTCACCAAGAAACACCTTCCACTGCAAAGACCAAGACGTGATGTTTCTGTAAAACCACAAGAACAAGAAAGTGCAGCTCAGTCTGTTTGTCTTCTGCTCCTCTACATTAACAAACAGGATTTTGTTTTGTTGTTGCTCCACATACAAAATGTTCTCTGTAAACTCGGGATGATTTAGTCAGACAAATGTTTCCTTTTTGGTTCTTCCTGTGGATCAATCCTGCCCATCACCTTCACCTTTCACTATTTTTTAATTCTGTTGGGAAGAGAAACAGTTTGAACAGAGGTTTGAGTCACACACATCTGATTCACTTTTACATTTATGAAGTTCACAAACACATTTCTCGAGTCGTTTTCCGCTGTTTGGATCCAACAACCACAACAATTATATGATGTCTGAATCCCAAAACTAAAATATGACAATATCAGAACCAGAAACAAAAGTGAAATGGTTCAAAAGACTTGAAAAGATCCACTTTGTCAATAGCCACGTCCCACTGGGAAAACAAACATGGAGGTTTGATGCTCACTTTTTCAGAAAATCCTTCCCAGTGTGAATTGTACGATGACCAGAAGTCTGAGATTCGTGATGCATGAATAAAAAAATTTCCTTTTTTTTTATTAACAGACCTCTCTCTCTGATTGGTTAAGCCAGCTGTCAATCACGCCCTCTGCATTCACATTTTATATTTCAACTTGCTTTTTCAATGTTTTTGTTTTCATGGATTTGAGATTTGTGCAATAATTTAGAGAATTTATGTAAGAGACGAGGGAATAGAAAAATTTACAGCGACGGATCTGATTTTGAAAATGGACAAAAGAGTGAAATAAAAACCCCAGGATCATTTCGAGCAGGTTAATAAGAACATTTTCAGGTCCAGAGAGAAGAGACATAAGATTCTAATGTGACTCAATGTTCATTTCTATAAACATTCTACGCTCCAGACCCACGTTTTGTTTTTTTGAGTTTTCATGGTTTCAGAGTCGTGGTTCTGAACAGGTTATGTTTCACTAAAATAACCAGCTCCACCCGTCCCAAAGTAAAAAGACGTTATACTTTATACTTTACTAAAACTACTAATAATCCAGTGCCAAATATGATGTGAAGAAAAATTTGGTGCCTGAACCATCCACATAAATGTTGATTTGATGAAAAACTGACTTGAGTAAAGTAACTGAGTACTACAAAGTGAAGTGTAATAAAAAGTACTTCTTTCTGAGCTGTTTTCCACATGTTTTTCATCTTAATAAACGTCATGTTTGTGTAAAATCTGTCATGTTTTTATTCATCAGGTCTGACTGAGGCTCTTCACTGACACCGTCACGTTTACATCATGTTTTTTAATTCTGAATTAAATGGACACAAACACCATCCAAACCAGGACTAAACCAGGTCTAAACCAGGACTAAACCAGGTCTAAACCAGGTCTAAACCAGGACTAAACCAGGTCTAAACCAGGACTAAACCAGGTCTAAACCAGGTCTAAACCAGGACTAAACCAGGTCTAAACCAGGTCTAAACCAGGACTAAACCAGGTCTAAACCAGGACTAAACCAGGGACTAAACCAGGTCTAAACCAGGACTAAACCAGGTCTAAACCAGGACTAAACCAGGTCTAAACCAGGACTAAACCAGGACTCTCTGAGGTCTAAACCAGGACTAAACCAGGACTAAACCAGGTCTAAACCAGGTCTAAACCAGGACTAAACCAGGAACTAAACCAGGTCTAAACCAGAACTAAACCAGGTTCTAAACCAGGTCTAAAACCAGGACTAAACCAGGTCTAAACCAGGACTAAACCAGGTCTAAACCAGGACTAAACCAGAACTAAACCAGGACTAAACCAGGTCTAAACCAGGACTAAACCAGGTCTAAACCAGGACTAAACCAGGTCTAAACCAGGTCTAAACCAGGACTAAATCAGGTCTAAACCAGGTCTAAACCAGGTCTAAACCAGGACTAAACCAGGTCTAAACCAGGTCTAAACCAGGACTCTCTGAGGTCTAAACCAGGACTAAACCAGGTCTAAACCAGGTCTAAACCAGGTCTAAACCAGGACTAAACTAGGACTAAACCAGGTCTAAACCAGGTCTAAACCAGGACTAAACCAGGACTAAACTAGGACTCTCTGAGGTCTAAAACAGGACTAAACCAGGACTAAACCAGGTCTAAACCAGGACTAAACCAGGACTCTCTGAGGTCTAAACCAGGACTAAACCAGGACTAAACCAGGTCTAAACCAGGTCTAAACCAGGTCTAAACCAGGACTCTCTGAGGTCTAAACCAGGACTAAACCAGGACTCTCTGAGGTCTAAACTAGGACTAAACCAGGACTCTCTGAGGTCTAAACCAGGTCTAAACCAGGACTAAACCAGGACTCTCTGAGGTCTAAACCAGGACTAAACCAGGACTCTCTGAGGTCTAAACCAGGACTAAATCAGGTCTAAACCAGGACTAAACCAGGTCTAAACCAGGACTAAACCAGGACTAAACCAGGACTCTCTGAGGTCTAAACCAGGTCTAAACCAGGTCTAAACCAGGACTAAACCAGGACTAAACCAGAATGGCTTCAGGAGTGCTTAAAAAACGGACTCTCTATGGTATTTTATCCCTTGCAATATTTTTAAGAAAACTGTAGGTTTATTTATACTTTATACTGAAATGTAATTTTAATGAAGCCAAATTGCCAATGAAATGATCTTATTTCTATCAGAAGCTCTAACTGCATGGAAGCTTTGTTATAAACATCATGTTCCCCCTCGCACTAGTTTATATGGAACAATGAATACATTCTGAAATGTAAAAAGTCAGTCTTTTTTCAAACCTGGGTGAACAAAAATATCATTTATCTTTCTGATCTCTTTGATGATTCAGGTCAAATTTTAAATTACGAGTCATTTTTGCAGAAGTATCAATTTCCAGTCCCTTTTAGAGAATTCAAGTCACTGAATGTTTGCCAAAGGGCGTAGTGCAACTGATGAAGAGTCACCAGAGGCTCCAGTTTTAACCACTACAATTTATACATAAACAGAATAGAATGTCTTAATAAAAATTGCAATAACAAACACATTCGGTGCAGTTTACTCAGCAACAATAAAACTCAACAGAGGAAAATTCTCCTGGAACACACAATTTCAAGATATTCAGTGGCATAAAACCTGGACTTTTCTCTTTTCAGCACCGATCATCAATAAAAGACGAGAACTCCACTTTAAAATCTGACACACATTTTACCCCACAAACATTTTTTTTATCCACATTTCTCCAAATCGACCCAACTTCTGCCTGTCACGCCCGGAAAACGTTCTTCATTTATTTTCTCATGCCCCATTAGCTCCACCTACTGGAAACAAATAGAACATTTTCTCTCCCAGAATTTACACGTAACAATGAAGTGAATGAAGAAAACGTCATTACCCAGTGAACACATCAAAATACAAAAATCAAAAAATGTATAAATCTATTTATTCTTCTTCACAAATACCACATAAACAGAGCAAAATTCTCAAGTACAAAACCTTATTTTCCAGCACTACTAATAGAAATAAATCATTACTTTCAATCGATCCAACATTTATCCTGCAAAAAGGAAACTTCAATAAACAACATCTACAGAGACTTAATTCATAGTTGGATAAATCTTCTCCTCATCCCTCAGTTCAGTCGCTGATGCCTCGTTCATTTCAGTTACTTTCTCTTATTAGGTTTGATTTACTGTCATGTTATGTTTACATTCTTTTTTTTTTTTTCAAAGTTTCCTTTGGTGTTTTTTGTTTCCAATGAATCTGAATGTCTGCTTTATGTGTGTAGTGTATATTACTGTATATATGTATAATAATTCAATAAAATAAAATAAAAATAAAAATAAAAAAGGAAAGAGAGTGACGCAGGCTCGGAGCGTCCAAAACCAAAGTGAAACTTACATGTAACACATCGTTCTGTGTGAATATTGTATTATATTCATATTATAATGGTATAATAAAAACAATAAAAGGTAACATGGTGATCTAAATATATAAAGATATGTTCTTTTCTTATTCTTTATACGTCGTGTTCACCACAGACACGTGGTCCGGGTGTGTGAGCGGCTCTGTTCATTCATACACGGTGTACGGATCTAAAACAGCTACAGCTGCCTCCAGATCAAAACTGCAGACAAGGTAAGAGTTTTGTGTTGTGCGTTTTGTGTTGGATGTGTTTTATTGTTGTTGTTTGTGTGTTTGTTCTTGTGGTCTCTGCAAAAGCCTTTGACTTATAAACTTTAGACTGTACAAGTTTATACTGAACTATAACATGTAGATTGTACAAGTTTATACTGAACTATAACATGTAGATTGTACAAGTTTATACTGAACTATAACATGTAGATTGTACAAGTTTATACTGAACTATAACATGTAGATTGTACAAGTTTATGCTGAACTATAACATGTAGATTGTACAAGTTTATGCTACAGTTTATGACCAGGACCACAGATCTTTAGGTATTTTCTAATTTACCAGTGAATGTTGTTTTTAACATTTACTTCCGGTGAGACATGTGCTCCTGCTCTGATACTTTCTGTGCAAAATCCTGTTGCAAATTGCATTTTTAATACAAGTGTGCACGGATAGTTGTCTTTGATAAGGAGAGAAAGCCAACGAACGCTAAGATGACCAGAGAAAAGGGGAAAACTGTAACACAGTCGAAGTTTTCCAAGAGGCTCTGGCTGCAGACACATGGGGAAAGTGGAGCTCCACTCCAGACCGGAAACACGTGACCTCCACCGAAGACGTCATCTCTACTTTTATGTAGAACTATGGGGCGACGAAACCATTTATTTTGACCGCAATTAAATGTTTATTAAATAAGATTGTTTTTAGGTTATGGAATTTGTTCACACATACAAACACAGAGCAAAACGACCATCTGGAAGACGGAGAAAACATGTGAGTAACACTTTTACCTTTAGGAAATCATCACTAACACAACTGTAAATGTAAAATACAGCCATAACTCCCACAAAACTGTCAAATAAGTTTATTTTTAACTGCGTGAACCTCGGAGATTTGAGCTAAAAGTTTGATTAGTAATCTGCAGCTAACGCGATGAAAAGTCAGCTCAAACTTTCATATTTGGACACATTTCCATCAAACACTCATCATGTTTTTACTGTTTGGGGTAAAGAAGCTCACAGATGATTTAATGAAGCTACGAGGAGAAAACGCCGCATTTTCACGCACAGTGACTGGGTTAAACTTGTAAACACTTGGCCAGTATAAGTGTAAGTGCGGTAAGATAAAAACACGCATTATTTCATGTATTAAACATAAAAGACACAGTTTTTTATGTTTAATGTATAAAACATTAAACATGTCAAAGCTTATATTTACTTATATTCACGTAACATAAACCTCAAACGTGTGCATTTCATTCTGGGAACACATGATCTGCTTTTAATAATCGGTGCATGTTTGTAAAGTGAAAAGTAAAGACTCCTGCCTGGACACGTCAGATATAAGGTGAACATGAGGCTCATGGACACATGTGTGCAGACACTGTTGTAGATACTAGACACATGTGTCTGTTCAGTCTGTCACATCTAATATCAGAACAGTGAGTCAACTGTTTGAGATTCATGTTCTTTTCTCATCTGCAGCTTCCTGTATGAGAACACAACACACTGCTGGGGCCACAGAACTGTTGGCTGATGAGACGCTCATGATTCATGAAATGGGTCAAATGCAGATGACAAAGAAAAGTGACACTGAGCAGGAGGTGTGACCCAGACTCTGCCTCTGTTTAGGTCTGGGACATGTTACATTGAAAACTCCAATAATAATAAGAGCTGCAAATGAATCAGGCTCATGTTGAAATCATTATTTAATTTTCTGAAAATACACATTTCTCAGATGTGTGGGATTTAACTGTTTGGATTTATGTAATAGTTTTCTTAATGAGTTTGTCATTACAGGTTTTCACTCTGCAGACAGAAATTTCAACCAGTCAGACTTAAGGCCCATTCTGCTCTTCCTCCTCCAGAAGACGAGAGACACATCAGACTGAATGATCCAAGTCCACTGGGTCATGTCTCCACTGTCCATGTCCAGACTCACAGAGGAGGAGGAGGAGGAGGAGGCAGGAGGAGGAGGAGGAGCAGGTCCAGACTGCAGCAGACTGTGGAGCCTCTGGTAGCGTCAGGTCTTCCTCCTGCACATTCTGTTTGCTGCTGTTCCTAATGTGTCCTAATAGTGATGTGTCCATAAAGTTTAGGTTTAACGTCTAATTTCCTCCAGAAGTGAAACAGTAAAATGGTGGTTTCTGTTCGTCTTGGCTGAGGAGCATACATTTCAGAGGAAGTGTCTGATAAATGTCCTTATGACCTTAACAAGTGTATGAGACTAGTGAATTGTTAAGTTCTGAATGTTTCAGTGTACTGATGTTTGATATGAAATGTCATCTTCTCTTTTGAAAGTTACATGGCATTGGTGGTGCGGTGTTGAAAGCTTCTGTTCCAAGTCCTCCATGAAAAAACTGCTCATTATTGCGGATAGTGGATCTCCCATTGCAAACCCCTCTTTCTGTCGGTAAATGGTGCTATTGTATTGGAAGTATGTTGATTTGGCCACGAAACGTAATAATTGTGAAATGTCATCATCGACTGTGAGATTTGTGCGTTTTTTGAGAGTTCTGTCCTTTTGAAGTTTTTCCTGTACTATGCGTAGTGTGACATCTACTGTCTGTCTTTAAAAAGAATCATTCATGTCGGAACTAACCATCTCAAAATGTAAGAGTCAGAAATCCTCAAGGACAACTTCAAAATCCTCATCAGCACAATCCACAGTTTAGACAAACAGTGAGTCGTCTCTGGACCTTTTGTTCCACCTCGTTTTGGAGACGAGAAGTTCAGCCACAAACTCCTGGAGTTTCTCAGTCCCCGTTCACTTTAAACACGGCCCTTTTAAATGTCCGCTCGCTGCTCAACAACTCTTTTATTGTTCATGACCTGATTTTAGTCACAAACTCGACTGTTTCTTTTGAACTGAAACATGGCTGAGTCCAGATGCACCAGTTGTTCTCACAGACGCCTCATCACCTGCTTTCAACTTTGCTTTTTCAAGTAGAAAAGGTCAAAGTGGAGGTGGCTCTGCTTCTATTTGTACAAACACTTTGGCCACAAACCCATTTTATTCAACAATTGTACAAGTTTTAAACACCACTCAATTGTTTTTATTTGATGATTTTCTGTGTCACAGTGAACAGACCAACAAAGAAATGTCAGATTTTTTCAATGATGACATTTGACACAATTCAATGTGAACAGACCAACAAAGATTTGACATCAACTTTTGATTAAGATTAAATGATCAGAGTTTTTTATCAATGTTTGTCACAATTTTGATCTATATTATACACAATTCTTTTAATATGATTATTATTATTATGATGATGAAGAGAGAGTCGCCCTCGTCTTCGTCAGGCGTCTCGTAAAGTCTCTGTCCGTGCCGTGTCGTTTGTCGTGTCGTCCGTCCACTTTAAAGTCCAGGTGCTTTTCTAGTTCTTGGTTTGGTGGACAGAACCTGCGCTCGATATTTCTCACAGTTTTACATCAGTTCAGTTTGTGAAGAAAAGAGACGGTTTACGCACAAAGACCGACTTTTTCTGACACTTTATTCCTTCATTTAAATAAATAAAGCTGTTGTTATTTATTTGTGTGAGTTTAATCAGATTTATTGTGACATTTAGACACATTTGGTTCTTGTTTACATTATGGTTGCTATGGTAACAGTTATGGAATCACCTCCTTCTTTTTCTCTCTCTGAACCAGAACTGAACCAGGTCTAAACCAGGTCTAAACCAGGTCTGAACCAGGACTAAACCAGGTCCTCTCACCAGGAGGTTGTGGGTTAGACTCCTGATCTCTGTGAGTGGACTGTGCATTTGCACCAATCTATAAGAAGAACTGTCTAAGCCCCTCCCCTTCTGTCCCAGGTGAGATCGACTAGTTTTGTTCATTATAAAAAAACAACATTAAACGTTCAACATGTGAAAGTTTCCACAAGAGCAGACCACCTCTCTGTTGCCATGGTTTCCATCTAATATTAATACAGATGGAAAAGTACATCGTAATCACCGGGAAAATGATTTAGCTCCCCTCTGGGACGATGTCATCACATTCTAGAATCTCAAATAGTTTTGGAGCCTGAGAAGCTGTCGCCGTAGCAACGTGATGTTCTAATGCCGCCCTGGATCTCCATGGTGATAGAACTCTGCTTGATGACATCATCAGAGAAGCACGACGCTGCTTTAAAGTAAACTTTGAGTGACACAGTGAAATGCACATCAATAAGTTATTAGATACTTTTACTGTTACTGTGTTTACATGTTCACTGACAAACCTGGACACTCATATCCACGACATGATCAAATGGAGTTTCTTGACATAATCTTACAAATGCGCACGCAAAAATTAACATAAATCAATTTCATAAACCAGGAAAAATACAAACCGTGAGCTCCTTTAGCATCAGAAGCTAAGGAGCTACGAGATCTCCCACAATCCACTGTGCAGATTCTTCATTCAAATCTTCTGCATAAATAAACTCAACTTTACAACATCTAAACCATAAACACTATAGACACATCAGCTGTTTGATCAGATCATTCAGCTCTGATCACATTTGTTTATGTTTTACAGAAACGAAACTTAAGACCGTTTGGCTAATTAGCATAAACTGTTAGCGGTGATAAAAACAACTGCTCCTTGTGTCGCTGATGTGGTTCAGTTTCTTTTGGACTAAATGACTCGACTCAGTGGATTATGTGAGTTGTTTCTGTGACAGAAGAGGTGCTGATGATGGTGAGTCTGAAACTGTGTGTGTGTGTGTGTGTGTGTGTTGTACAGGAGATGGTTCATGTTTTAGTTTTTCAGCGTCAACACGAGTGCAGATTGTACATGTGCAGGTTTAGTGCAGCTCTTTATTTTACATCATTTCACTCGTTTGGTCAATTTATTTATGTTGGTCAGTTTATTTATGTCAACTACTGTTGGTGAAAGGCTGGAAAGTGTCTTTTGGACACATGCGACTCAACTTTATGTTGCAGAACCGGGAAACTGCGTTTACATGTCACAAGTATCACAGTTACTATCTGAATAAACCAGCTACAGTAACTCAGTTTCTAAAGCAACAAAACGAGAGGAACCGAAATTTAGAAAATCAGAACCAGCAACAAAACGAGACGATCCAAAACTTAAACAATCAGAACAAAGATCTGTGCGAAAGGATCGAAAAGTCCTCGGTTAAGAACCAGAAGCTACAGGAGGTGAACCGAATGTTTTTACGCATCATCCACTTACACTTCGAAGAACAGACCAAGAGGATCTGCTTGCAGCAGGAGTCACTGGAGAAAGTTCAGATGAGGTGTGATGAAGCAGAAGGTGAAGTCTGCCCACACCTACGAGATCTGAAGGAGGAACGTCAACAACATGCTCAGCTGAAAGACTCCCATTCAGAGCTCCTCAAAGCTGTCACCGAGCTCAACCCAGAGAAGGTGAATTTGAAGGAGGAGCTCGAAACGTTGAGGACAGGAGTCGGTTCCTCAGGCGCTCGGGAATTTTTTTAAAAAAATCTTATAAGAAGCGCATGTCTGAAGATCTGAAAAGTGTGGAGAACAGGTTATCGGAGGAGCTTAGAGAGACAGAGAGACAACGACAGAGGATCACAGAACTGTTGGAGGAGATGGAGATTCTCTGTGATGAACATGAAAAGATCAAACAGGAGAAAACACGTCTGCAAGAGCAAATCCAGCAGATGCGTGAAGAGCTGCAGAAAGCCCAGGCCAAAGCTGGTCATATATGTGAGTTAGGGTTAGGGGCGTCTTGTGTGCTCTTTTTCTTTTTTTTTGTGTGTTTCAGATGCCCTTAAATAGACATGAAGACAGAGGAAGAGAAGAGGGATTAAAGAGGGAGGGAGACAAGGAAGCACTAAAAAGTGACAAGTCCTGATGTGACTGAACCAGGATTAAACCAGGACTAAACCAGGACTAAACCAGGACTAAACCAGGATTAAACCAGGACTGGAGTCACAAGACAGAAAATTATAACTCCAATCTGACGAGACGATCCAAAACTTAGAAAATCAGAACGAGGAACAAAACGAGATGATCCAAATCTTAAACAATGAGAACCAGGAACAAAACGTAAGGTCCAAAACTTAGAAAATCAGAACCAGCAACAAAACAAGAGGATCCAAAACTTAAACAGTCAGAACAAAGATCTGTGGAAAGGATCAAAAAGTCCTTGGTTAAAACCAGAAGCTACAGGAGATGATCCAAACAGGAGAAAACACATCTGCAAGAGCAAATCCTTAGTCCAGATTAGAGTCCTGGTTTAAACCTGGTTTGAGACCTGGTTTAGACCTGTGGTGTCAAGATTCAATGTGTTTAGACTCTGGGACCGATGGCGCCGATTGACATGGCAGCCACGCTTCTGTCAGTCTGCCCCAGGGCAGCTGTGGCTACAACAGTAGTTTACATCAGCAGGTGTAGAGTGAATGAATAATGCTGAATAATGTTCTGTAAAATATCTTTGTGACAAAAAGCGCCGTCTCTATTCAGACGCGCCGCTATTACAACATGTTTTATATTTGTGACTACAAAATAAATCAACTATTCTAAATATTTTAAAATATATCAACATTTCATCATTTGTAAATCTAGTTATTGAAAAAAACGAAATCACACACAAAGTCGGACTCTCCTGAAACTCTGAGAGAATCGAAACAACAAAAATGTAGAGCTGTATCATAATAATTTAGTAAAACAAACCAAAAACTACTCTGGGTGATATATCGATACAGCAGCCCACGATATCGATACTGTATCATCACATTAAACCATACGATATATCGATATTTTTGCACACCCCTAACGAACTGATGCTGAGTCTGAGGACAACGACGCAGAAGAGTTTGTGTGGCTCCGTTTCCCTCCGGAGGTCGAGGTCGAGTTGTTCAGAAGTGACACGAGGATGAAGACCTGAAGTGATTTAGTGATTTGGAGGGAAACAGAGAGTTTGTTCAACTTGTTCTGTTGTTTATAGTTTATCTGAAGAACTGAAGTCAAATATGTGACGTTAGGTGTGTGTGTGTCTGTGTGTGTGTGTGTGTGTGTGTGTGTGTGTGTGTGTGGTTAAATGTGTGTGTCCAATAAACCTTAAAGAAGTAAACATTTCTCTGTCTGTTGGTTTTACAAGTAACAAATGACTGTAATGTTTTGCTGTTTGCAGTCATGTGTTATTACAGGGAAAATGATTTATGTTTTAAATATATTTTTCTCTGTACAAATGTAACGTGTGTCATGATGCTTTTTTAACCTTTATTGAAGTGGTGGGTTTTTCGTTTTCTTCATACAAATTCGTTAAAATCACGGCGACATCAGCAGAAACAGAAGCCGACGCCCGATCGAGGTTTGAGGACGTCTGCTCCACGAGCTCGAGGTTCTGTCAGGGGCCCAACAAGTCCAAGTCCTACTCCAAGATTTGTCCTGGTTTAGTCCTGGTCCAGTCCTGGTTTAGTCCTGGTTTAGTCCTGGTCCAGTCCTGGTTTAGTCCTGGTTTAGTTCTGGTTCAGTCCTCGGTTTAGTCCTGGTTCAGTCCTGGTCCAGTCCTCGGTCTAGTCCTCGGTCCAGTCCTCGGTCTAGTCCTCGGTTCTTTGGTTCAGTTCTGGTTTAGTCCTGGTTTAGACCTGGTTTAGTCCTGGTTTAGACCTGGTTTAGTCCTGGTTTAGTCTTGGTTTAGTCCTGGTTAAGACCTGGTTTAGTCCTGGTTTAGTCTGGTTTAGTCCTGTTTAGACCTGGTTTAGTCCTGGTTTAGTCTCCTGGTTTAGACCTGGTTTAGTCCTGGTTTAGTCTTGGTTTAGACCTGGTTTAGACCTGGTTTAGACCTGGTTTAGTCCTGGTTTAGTCCTGGTTTTAGACCTGGTTTAGTCCTGGTTTAGTCCTGGTTTTAGACCTGGTTTAGTCCTGGTTTAGTCCTGGTTTAGTCCTGGTTTAGTCCTGGTTTAGTCCTGGTTTAGTTTAGACCTGGTTTAGACCTGGTTTAGTCTTGGTTTAGTCCTGGTTTAGTCCTGGTTTAGACCTGGTTTAGACCTGGTTTAGTCCTGGTTTAGACCTGGTTTAGTTTGGTTTAGTCCTGGTTTAGTCCTGGTTTAGTCCTGGTTTAGACCTGGTTTTAGACCTGGTTTAGTCCTGGTTTAGTCCTGGTTTAGACCTGGTTTAGACCTGGTTTAGTCCTGGTTTAGACCTGGTTTAGTCCTGGTTTAGACCTGGTTTAGTCCTGGTTTAGTCCTGGTTTAGACCTGGTTTAGACCTGGTTTAGTCCTGGTTTAGACCTGGTTTAGTCCTGGTTTAGACCTGGTTTAGTCCTGGTAGTAACAAATCACTTTGAAATGACAGAAACACGTCATAAATACACGTTACACTTTTGAAGAAACTTGCCCAACATTGTTCTTTAAACACATCAAAATGCAAAACTTGAAAAACTCATTAATCTATTCATTCTCCTTGGCAAATATCATTTTCACAGAGCAAAATTCTCAAAAACGAAACCTTATTTTACGTTACTGCTAATTGAAATGAATCATTATTTTCTGTTCATCACTTGTCCTGTAAAAAAGAAATTTCAATAATCAAACCAAAAAAGTGGTCTCAGATTAGACCCATGGACCGGACCAGACCATGGACCAGACTAAGGTGCATGTTTCAAAAGGCAAAGGCAAAGACAACACCCACCCTCTTTAAAGATTATTTTATCATTATATATCAGGAACACATAGGGAATGGAACTATGGAACACTTATTTTATCATTGTATTTTCACATTTCAAAGCTTCCATTTTTATTCAAAGTTTTAGAGAAAGTTGTTTCTAAACAGATTTCAGATTTTATGAATAGAAATCACATCTTTGAGAAATTTCAGTCAAGTTTCATTAATTTATGTATTATTATAATTTTATTTTCTTATTTATACATTTTTTTTTTACATTGGAACAGAGTGTAATCCACATAACAGAAAAAAATAAAAAATAAAATGCCTGGAAAGGAAAGGGAAGAAAAAAAAACATGAGCTTCTGTATTCTTCATAGATTTGACATTAAAATACATTAAACTATTTTCAGGTGCATATCATGTTTGGTAAAATGATTATTATCATATTGCAATAATACAAAAGGATTCCAACAGTGGAGAGGAAATTAAAGATACCAACAGTGTTGCCAGGCAGCAGATATGAGTAACAGTACTGGACAACACAAACCTGCAATGTTAAGGAAACAAAAAGCAGAAACCAGCGCTACAGAAGGCAAAAGGTTTAAAAGCATCACACAGCACTGAAACAGCAGTCCTCAAAAAACACCGCAAAAACTGGGTTCAGTTTGGTTGTATTTTTGGGTAAAGTAGAGGTGTCTCTGGATTGTTTTCTCTTGCCCCGTTCAGCTTCTCCATATCAGTCACATTGTCTTTTGGTCTCCTCTTTTTCTTCTTTAACATCACTGCAACCACTACAGCCACTGCAACCACTACAACCATGATCCCTACAGAGACACTGATGATTACAGGCGATGTGCTTCTTTCTGCACATTCAGCATCAGACTGTGAGGTTCCTTCTTTCGCTGTGACTTTGTCCTTCTCCTCACACCTGGAACAGCACAGTCACAGATTATATTTTACTTACTGTGTCAGATTCATGATGAAAAGACCTGATGTGGGTAATCAGATTTCTGTTTGAACGTTCACCTGTGCAGCTTTAACTAGGAAAATAAAACTAAAATGCAAAGATACCAAAATGACCAAGATTACAATTAAAGAAGCACTATGTAACTTTTCTGGTGGAGAGTCTGCTGGATCTGCTGTCTCCATGTGATTTTATTGTTTTGCCTAGAATGTTCCGCAGTATGGCATTATACTTATGTATATATATATAGGCCTCACTTCTGAACAACACTTTAACACTTTCCTGAGCAGCCAGTTCCTTTACGTTGGGTTTGAATCTAGAAGAATTGGACCACAGAGCTGAAAATCCTCTGTCCAAATTTGAGACGATCCAACCACAGAGGCTCATTTGTGTCACGCGTCTCTCAAGCGCAGAAGAGTTCGTCTAGAAAACTCCCGTAACATTCAAACAAAATACATCACTTCTTTGACTGGAGGGAGAAAAGTCAGAATTTGGTTCTTCAATTGTTGATTCTGGAAAAAAAAAAAATCACTCCGTTTCTCAGTCCTTTATATTCTAGATTCTTCCCCCTTTTTACGCATAAATCACCATATTTGTTTTTGACGTGAACAGAGTATGCGTTTCTCTGATTGGTCAATTCAACTGTCAATCAAACCCTCTGAAATCAGGGAGACGTGGACACAGCTCCAGATCCACTCGTCTGCGTAAAGTTTGGTCACGATATGAGTGACAGTCTTAAATTCCTTATTTACTATTTGGCTAAAACAGTAACAGCAGGAGACAGACTCCACCGGAACAATCGCCACGTTTCCATGAGAGCTTGAATTCTGAATAAAAATCATTTAATTCTGAACAAAAATGTTTTCTGCTTTAAAAAGACCACGTAAATACTTAATTCTTAATGAAAATGATTATTCGGAATATAACATTCCAAACTAAGTGTTTGTTTTATTCCGATTTTAAAGTTGAATGAATTTGTTTCCGGATCATGTTTCTCATTTCTTCTTGTTAAAATAATGTTGGTGCTTCATGTTCGTCGTGTCGTCCTTCGATCCGGCTCCACCAGTCCCGTCTCAGGACTTTGATCCACGTCTCTTTGGATTTGTGAGTGGGATGCAGGAGTGGGCTGAGCTTTTGTCTTCTTCCTCCTTCTCCGACACTCTTCCCTTCTCCTCTTCAGCTCACAGATGGAAAGTGTGATGAGACGATTCTCCAGCTGCTGCACAACAATTATCATCAGAACCACTGCGGGTTCAAAAAGTTTGGATGGTGTTTGTGTCCGTGGAAGAACGACAAACCCAGACGACAGAAAAGATGGGAGCAGCTCAAGTGTGTGTTTAAATCTGTGTGTCTCTGTCCAATCAGAACCTCCCCCAGACGCTCACACACATTAAATAAAGACGATTTAACGTGTTTTACATTCAAGATAATGTTGTTTTTGTTTACACTCGTCTTTTCCGCAAGTGCACAGTGGCTGGTTTGTGTTGACAGTTGCGTCTGTCATGTGATAACTTATTTTATTTTGAAGTAGGTTTTGCATTTTAATTGTTTTGACATGACTTCAACATCTTACTCTAAGTCACTGAATGTTGAGGATTAAAAACGATACTCGTCGATAACTGTTGACGATGTTGATGTTGATTTGTTGATACAGACGCTTTTTCCCTACCAAAATGGCTGACATTGACGTCATCGTGTTTTCTCGTATGTAAACCTCAATTCAGAATTATTTCCATGTAAGCTCCAAAAAGAATATTTTAATTCAGAACTATTTCATTCAGAACAATTAATTCAGAATTAAGTGATTTAAAACATTATTATATTTTGACTTCTAAATAGCGCTGTTATGAAATTAAAGGTTGCGTTCACGGTCCATAATATAATAATATGAAATATGAATGTATCATAATCATAATGTGAAGATAGTTTCAGATGGAGCCGGGGCCTGTGTAACTCTGTGGGAGAGTCACTGTTTTTGAAAGAAATCCCCAAACTTCTGATCCACAAATGTTTCTGCTTCTCATTCTTTGTTTGGGATCAGCTCCACAAACTCGTCAAGTTCATTGTCTGGTTGAAAGTCCTTTCAGCTGAAACACTCACGGGTTTAGTTTTGAATAATAATTAATTTCTCGTGACAGAAAAGATGTTGAACTTTGTGCCAGTTTTTCGTTTCATGTGGAAAGTCCCAGTAATTACTTAAACCAGGTCAATAAATCTGTAATCTGGACAGAGCAAACTGCACCTGTCTCTCCTGTGTCACCTGTCGTAAGATCAGGTTAAACTCCAGAGGTTTCTACAATGTGCTGATGACCTCTTTTGTGTGTGTAAAGTCTCACGGTGATTAGATCTGTCCTGTGCGGACGGAGCGAGAAAGCACGTAAAGGTATTGATCCCGGTTATTTATCCACTCTAACAGCAGAGGACCCAAGACCATTTGACCAGAAATTGGTCATAAACATCGACGGACGACAAATCTCCCTTTTCAACCCCGACAGAACCTGGACCAAACCAAACTTCTGGTCTGAATCTCCAACTCCCTGGACAAATATTCACTTGGGCGACATCCACAATGACTTGGTGAAACTCCTGGGCCGTTCACAGCAGAAAAGATGAAAACCTCCAAGAGTCTGGATGTGTTGTTGAACTTGTTGAGTCCACGGTTTGTTAGGATCTTCTACGTTTGCTCTGCGGATGTTTGATGAAAGTCGTTTAATTCACCGTTAGTGGTTCTTTTCACTCAGAATATGAAAAAGACATTTTCCTTCTTCCGTGTTTCTATTTGTGCATCTGATAATACAGCAGGAATTTACCATTATCAGGGAGAAATACGTGAGGTTACACACTGTGTTTGACGCTACCGTGTTTTCTTGCCTCCGACCAAAATATTTCCCAGCAGCAACGCGGACTTTTAATAACAATGACGTCAGCTCAAACTCGCCTACACGTGGATGAGTGTCCCGGTTTCTCAGTGCACATGTAAACGCAGTAACCCAAATACTGACATAACCGGGATATGTGCATGTGTACGCACTCTGTGTGTGTTCTTACCATGTGTGTTCTTACCTGTGAGTGGTGTATGTTGTTACTGTTTGTGGTGTGTTTTTATCGTGTGTGTTCTTACAGTGCATGTGCCCACCGTGTGTGTTACTGTGTGTATTCTTATCATGTGTGTTTTTAATGTGTGTGTTGTTACTGTGTGTATTTTTACCATGTGCATTACTGTGCATGTTTTTACCATGTGTCTTTTTAATGTTTTATGGTATGTCAATTTCTTGCATTTCCACCTTCGACTCAACTTTACAACACACCACAACACAGCCAGACCTGGCAAGGGGATCTTGCACAAAAACAGTGGTAACACTCAACAATATGGGATGAGTGTCAAACAGCAATGTCAATGTCAATGTCAACTTTATTTGTATAGCACATTTACAACAACACAAGCTGCCCAAAGTGCTTCACATGCACAATAAAGATAGTAAAATACAGCACAATAAATATGAAAAAATATATCTATATAATAATAAAACAAACAAACAAAACAAAAAAAAATTAAACATAGCTTATAAAACATTTAATTAGAGTTAAAAGCCGCAGCAAAGAAATGTGTCTTAAGATCAGATTTAAAAATCTCCAGTGATGGAGCAGCTCGAACGTGGAGAGGCAGATTGTTCCATAACTTGGGGGCAGCCACAGCAAAGGCCCTGTCACCCCGAGTTTTCAAACATGACTTTGGGACATTTAATAAGCAAACCGCTTTCTGACCTGAGGGGTCTGATTGGAACATAGCGCGATAACAGCTCAGACAGATACTCAGGAGCCAGGCCATTCAGGGATTTAAAAACAAATATTAGAATTTTAAAATTAATCCTGAAAGGAACAGGAAGCCAGTGGAGAGAGGCCAGTACAGGTGTGATATGCTCTCTCTTTCTCGTCCCTGTTACTAAACGAGCTGCAGCATTCTGGACTTGTTGTAAGCGCTGTAAGGAGAGCTGGTCTAGTCCACAATACAGCGAATTACAGTAATCCAGACGAGACATTATAAACAAGTGAATAAGTCGTTCAAAGTCACTGGCTGGAAGGTAAGCCTTCACTTTACTCAGTATTCTGAGCTGGTAGAAGCTGGCCTTTACCACAGAGGTTATTTGTTTGTCCATTTTGAACAAATTGTCAAAGAATACTCCAAGGTCTCTGACAGAGGAATTCACAAAAGGAGACAGTGCGCCAAGGTTGTGATGTAAACCAGTGGAGGATTTAGGATTAAAAACCACAATTTCTGTCTTCTTCTCATTAAAAATTAAGAAGTTTTGGGCTAGCCATGATTTCACTTCCTCTAAACAATAGGACAAGCTACTAATGGAGCCAGGGGCAGGTGATAAGGGCAAATAGATTTGCAGGTCGTCAGCGTAAAAATGATAAGACACATTGTGTTTTCTAAGAACTGAGCCTAGAGGCAACAAATAAAGAGAAAATAATGCAGGACCTAGAATAGATCCTTGTGGAACACCGCAGGTAAGTGGAGCAGAGTTAGATTTATGGGGGCCAAGATGTACTGACAAACATCTGTCTGTGAGATAAGATTTAAACCAGTTAAGTGCTGTGCCTTTAAAACCTGCATATTGTTCCAAGCGGGAGAGTAAAATACAGTGGTCAACAGTATCAAAAGCAGCAGACAAATCTAAAAGAACTAAAATCACAGAGCAACCAGAGTCAACAGTTAAAAGAAGATCATTAAAAACGCGCAGAAGTGCTGTTTCTGTGCTATGAAGTGATTTAAAGCCAGACTGAAACTTTTCAAAAATTCTATTTGAGTCCAAATGTGACTGCATTTGATAATAGACTATTTTCTCAAGAATCTTTGCTAAAAATGGCAGTTTTGAAACTGGCCTAAAATTTGCCAGAATTTTAGGATCCAGGGTGGGTTTCTTTAGATGAGGTTGGACTACAGCCTGTTTGAACGCTCCTGGAACACATCCAGACAAAAGGGAGGCATTTATGATATTTTGAATAAAGGGGCCAACAGCATGAAAAACACTTTTTAGAAAATGGGCAGGAATAGCATCCAGTGGATAGTTAGAGGGTCTTAAACGCTGAACAATATTTGAGAGTTCGTTTAGCGATACAGGCAGAAACTCATTAAAAGTGGCACAACATTCAAAAGTGTTCAAAGAATCATTAGGACTACACACTGGTATATAGAGGCCCTGATTTGGGATATTTTTCCGACAAAGAACAATAAAAAGTCATTGCACAGTGAAACTGATGGCACAAGACTAGGTGAAGACTCTGGGTTAACTAGACGATTTAATACATTAAAAAGAACCTGCGGTCTCTGGGTGTTATTTGAAATAAAATTCGACATATACTGAGCTTTTGCAGTCTTTACCGCTTTCTGATAATTAGCTAGACAGGCTCTAAGTATTTCAAGCGATACGTGTAGTTTGTCCTTATTCCACCTCCGCTCTGCGCGCCTGCACTCGCGTCTAAGCGCACGAGTGGTTTCATTGAGCCAAGGCTCCGACGTGGGCTTGGCGCGCTTCATTACAAGTGGGGCGACAGCGTCCAGAATGTCCGTACAAATAGTGTTGAACATTGTGTTGAGCTCTTCTGCGCTCAGAGCACCGGAGAATGTGAGTGCAGGAGGCGTAAAGGAGGCAAAAGCACACGAAAACTGCTCCACGGTTAGTGGAGTAAACGCGCGCACTGTGCGCACTGAGGTATCCTGTTTTACAACCGGACCCGGCAGTTCAATGTTAAATAGAATTGGCAAGTGGTCCGAAATGTGCATGTCACAAATTTCCTCCACACATACATCTAGACCCAAAGTGAGTACAAGGTCCAGCGTATGTCCTTTCTCGTGGGTTGGGCCAGAAATCCACTGCCTAAGATTGAATGAGTCAATGACACTTAAGAATTCTTTCGCCAGTGGCTTGGTCTCGCAACAAACGTGGACGTTAAGGTCTCCTGCGATTAAAAGATGGTCCGTAACAGTTACAATACCCGCCAGAAAATCAGAGAATTCTTGAATAAAGCGTTTGTTGAATTTCGGAGGGCGGTAGATAACTGCGCATACAACTCGTGGGCTTGCCTGAATATTTAAGAGTTGAAGCTCGAAGCTAGAATATGGACCCATATTTGAAGACTGGCAGCACTGGAAGCTAGATTTAAAAACTGTAGCAAGCCCTCCACCTTTCCCAGAGGAACGGGGAGAATTAAAGTATGTGCAGCCAGGTGGGAGGAGTTCGGAAAAGGCTGAGCACTCACCCTCACGAAGCCACGTCTCAGTCAAGAACAAATAATCCAGATCGCGGGAGACAAAAAAGTCATTAAGCAGAAAAGTCTTATTAGCCAACGACCGGGTGTTCAGCAGCGCCAAGCGAAGTTTGGTGTGCCCGGAACTCAAAGATTGAGCACGGGCTAGTTCGCGTATATTCCGCCGGTCTATGCCATGTTGAGATATATATGTACTCCTATGTGCAATGTTTAGAGTGGTGAGTGGCGTGAGCGTGAGTGAGGGACTGCGTGCGCGCCCCCGGAGGCACGCGCTTTTGAATGGGCCCGCGGAGTGTACGGGTGTCTGTCTGCTTTTAGTTTTGCAATGTGTGACATGAATGGTGAGGAGGCGACCGGATCAAGTGCCATGTTATTTAGTGCAGTACGGCAAATAAAACCACGAGTCTTGAGCGAAGACCTGACTTGTTTATTGAGCCCACGCACTCACTGGAGGTTCCGAACACGGGAGTTAAACCCCGAGGGACGAGCGGTTGCTGCGCCCCTTTGGCCCTGGAGACGAAGACGGTTCTCCCCTGTGTCCTCTGACCACGGTCCGAGGACCGAGACAGGAACGGTTTAACACTGGCGACCACGAAGGGACCCTCAGTTGTAAAAGAGTGGTGAGCTGAATAATAAAAAAAAGAAAAAAAAACGGACAATAACAACTTAACCAAAGATACTGTAATAGAGCTATAATAGCATCGGTACAAGCTAAACCAAGATGGCCGCCGCTCGCTATCCCCACGATGCTTATGGATTTCACACAAACTACTCCAATCCATTCATGTCGCTAACCAACGTTCAGGATAACGAACAAGGTGCTGCGAACGCTCATAAAAGTCGGGCTGAGTCAAGATGTGAACATTATAACCCCTTTTTGTGTGAAGATAGCTGCGCCGCTAATGCTAACTCACTTGCGGAGGGAGGAGACTTGTTCGCGCCGCTACACAGCCCCGCTCAGTTTTCCCGCACGAACCCCTTTGTTGAGCCCGAAAGTCAACGTCACGGCCCCGAGGAAAACTCCGGCGGGTACGTGTCCCAGTATCCTGCACCCACCATGCCATTAAAGGTGCATTACCCAGACACAAATCCTTTTTCCTCTTGCCACATGGGAAGTTTTGTACATAGCACACCAGCCCAGTCCAAACCACCAGCATGTACGCTTCCCATGCACTACCTTCACATTAACCCACAGGAGACTGTCACTCAAAGTAATTTTCCAGAAAACCAAGCCTGCCACTCATATCCACACAAGAGCCACGCAGTGCTCCAACAGCGTCCTCAATCTGACAGCGATGAGGACTGTGACCACAAAGAAAGAATCCCCATGCTACGTCCAGGCCAGTACGACGGTAGCACACCATGGAGAGAGTTTCTGCACAGATTTGAGAGTTGTGCTGAGGCCAATCACTGGTCAGGAAAGACTATGGCAATCCAACTGAAATTCTGCCTGGTCGGAGCTGCAGGGGCTATTGTCCACAGAAATCCTCGCTCATCTAAATGGGACTACCGCCGCCTGCTGGAGGAACTCGAAACTGCATATGGCCCTTCTTCAGATCACGCAGCGGCTGTGGCAGTAGAGCTAAGGCAGAGAGTACGTAAGGCTGGTGAGGCTCTTCATGTGTTCAGGGATGACATTTATGGCAAAGTAGCTGTAGCCTATGGGGACTGGTCAGAGGCTGAACAAGACGCCATAGCTGTTGAAGTTTTCACAAATGGCTTGGGTGATGCAGACATAATCCAAAAACTGTTAGAGAAACGCCCATCCACGCTGGCCAGAGCTTATGAGATAGCTCATCGTTATGAGACAACAAAAAGAGCTGCCTCTTATGTCACAAGTGTCATGCAGCCAGGACTCCGCAACCCAACTGAACGTAGGCCTCGTACCGCTGTTGTCAGGGAGAAGAATGAGACTGTTTCTGCCCCTTCTGCACCAGCAGCCAACCCCTCACCCAACCAGTTTGTCCCACGTACACCCGTCAAAACACCAAAGCACTACAAAAACTTTAAAAAGGGTGACATTCGCTGTTACAACTGTAATGGTTGGGGCCATAAACAAAGCCAGTGCTCATCTCCTCGAAGAACTGCTAATTCAGTCCTGCCGAGCACCACTCCTGAGAGTCCACAATCCACCGTGCTTCACCTTAAGGCCCAGAGTCGTGAAATGAGCATCCACCTGCGCATCTATGAGTTGGAGGTGTGCGCAGTTTTGGACAGTGGAGCTCGAAGAAGTGTGTTGCCCTTGTCCCACTACAATGCCATCCACCCCGACATGAGACCCCCACTCACTTCATCTGTTGTAGAGACTTTGCTTGGTGTGGGACCTGGGGACGTGCCTGTGCTAGGTGAGGCCAAACTTCCTGTCAGTATTAACAACCGTCAAGTGGAAGTTGACTTTCTTGTGGCAGACATAGCAGGCGGCGAGGTACTGCTTGGTCACCCCTTTCTCACCCAAGCCGAGGCCCGCCTTGATTTCGGTAAACACCGCATTGTCCTGTTTGGTGAAGAAGTGCCCTATTTCCACCCAGAGACTGTATCCAAATCACATGCTGTAAGAGTAGCCAGAACTGTAGTGGTTGAGCCTGGTCAAGAGTATTTAATCCGGGGCACTGTGCATTTTGATGAAACAGCTCAGGGAGACATGATGCTTAGCCCGACCAAAGGTTTTGTTGAGAAGCACAAAGTACTCATTGCCAGAGTCCTTGTTAATGCAAAGCCCACCAGTGTTGTCCCACTACGCCTCTTTAACCCTGGCAATAAACCTGTGACCATTAAGGAAGGTGCTATTGCAGGCCTCCTTCAGCCAGCTGAAACTGTCCCTCCGTCCAGTGACCCCACAGACTCTCTGGTTGACCCACCTGCAGTCCCAGACCACCTCCAAGAGCTTTATGCTCAGAGCTCTCATGACCTTAATGAAAATGAGAAGATACAACTAATTAAACTGTTGTGTGCATATGAAAGTGTCTTTTCCAGGGGACCCGGTGACCTGGGCCGGACCAGCCTCGTCCAACACGACATCCTAACCCAGCCCGGAGCCCCAGTCAAGCAGCCCCCTCGTCGGATGGCTGGAGAGAAACAACTGAGTGCAGACCAGCAGATCTGTGAGAGCCTACGCAGTAACATCGCCACCCGCAGCCACAGCAGCTGGGCCTCACCCATTGTAATGGTGCGTAAAAAAGATGGAACTTACCGACTCTGCATTGATTACAGGACACTCAATGACCGCACCATAAAAGATGCATACCCGCTACCCCGTATCCAAGACACGCTGGACACGCTCGCCACTGCCAAATGGTTCAGCACCTTGGACCTTGCATCAGGGTACTGGCAAGTCGAACTTACACCAAGAGCCCGCCGTGCAGCCGCCTTTTGTACCCGAAATGGACTATTCGAGTGGAACGTTATGCCGTTTGGCCTATGCAATGCGCCGGCAACGTTCCAGCGCCTAATGGATCGCGTCCTGGCTGGCATGCAATGGGAGACCTGCCTTGTCTACCTTGACGATATCATCGTGCTGGCCAGGGATGTGCCCGAGATGTTGCAAAGGCTGAGCCTGGTGTTGCAAAGACTCAAACAGGCGAATCTCAAACTTAAACCTGCCAAATGCTGCCTCTTCCGCCGCCAAGTCGCTTATCTGGGACACATTGTTTCAGAGCACGGAGTGGCCACTGACCCTAATAAAGTCCACAAAGTCCGGGCGTGGCCCACTCCCACCTCAGTCCAAGAAGTCAGACGGTTTATTGGCCTTGCCTCCTACTACCGCAGGTTCGTGAAAGACTTTGCCTCTGTTGCCGAACCATTACACAACTTGACCAAGAAGAATGCACACTTTCAGTGGCAGGCTGAACACCAAGCCGCTTTTGATACACTAAAGCACCGGTTAACCACCGCACCTGTCTTGGGTTACCCGCTGGACCATGGCGAGATGACCCTCGACACTGATGCCAGTGACATAGGCATCGGCGCAGTCCTGTCGCAAATGCAGGATGGTGCAGAACGAGTGTTGGCCTACGGTAGTCGCAAACTAGCCAAAGCTGAACAGAACTACTGTGCAACAAGAAGGGAGCTGCTAGCTATTGTTGAATTCACATCACACTTCCGGCAGTATCTCCTCGGGCGGCCCTTCAAGGTACGTACTGACCACAGCAGCCTGCGATGGTTGACGCGAATGAAAGAGCCAGAAGGTCAGTTAGCCCGGTGGCTAGAGAAGCTAGCAGAGTATGACTTTACAATCATTCATCGTCCGGGACGCTTACATACTAATGCTGACAGTCTCTCTCGCAGGCCCTGCCGCCAGTCCTGTCCCTGTAAACTGCAGGACCCCTCCTCCCAGACCAAAACCACAAGTCACCAGGCAATCCAGTGTGAAATGGACTCCGACTTCAGATCCCTGTCGCTGAGTCCGGTGGGGGTAGAGATATGCCCTCCAATTACTGCAGCTGTGAGTCTGGTGGGGGTAAGCGCAAACACAGAGACTAAAACTGACACTTTAAAACTGAAAGAGACAATCTATGTGACGAATACAAACGAGACCACACTGTTCCCTGGCTGGACCATGGAGGAGCTGCGTGAGGCCCAAGCCTCAGATTCAGACATTGCACCAATCCGAGCTTGGCTGGAGGCTAGCACCGAGCGCCCCCCATGGACCACAGTCTCCCCATGCAGCCCAGCCACTAAAACATATTGGAGTCAGTGGAAAAGACTGTATTTCAGGGAAGGAGTTCTGGTCCGCCGTTTTTACTGTTTGGACGACACCCAGTACTATCCCCAAATAGTCCTGCCACGCAAGCTACAGCCCGATGTTATGCGCCAGATGCACGAGGGGCCTGTAGGTGGACATTTTGGTGTTGAACGTACAGTAGCCAGACTTCAAAGCAGATACTACTGGTACCACATGAGAGAGGATGTGGCCCTCTGGTGCCGTACGTGTACCAACTGTGCATGCAGAGCCAGACCCCAAAAGACACCACAAGCTCCCATGGGAACTGTTAGAGTGGGAGCCCCTATGGAACGCATTGCACTGGACATTATGGGCCCGCTCAATGAGACAGATCGCAAAAATCGCTATGTGCTCGTGATACAAGAGTATTTTACGAAATGGACTGAAGCGTTTCCTATTCCAGACGAAAAGGCAGTAACGGTGGCAGAAGTTGTAGCAACAGAATGGGTGTGCCGATACGGAATGCCTCACTCTTTGCACAGCGATCAGGGACGCAATTTTGAGTCTGAGGTCTTTCAGGAAATGTGTTGTTTGTTTGGCATTGACAAAACCCACACTACTCCATTCAGACCCCAGTCAGATGGCCAAGTTGAACGTTTCAATGCTACACTCCAAAAGATCCTCGCCTCTACGGCGGAACGCTGTCACTGGGATTGGGACTTGATGATCCCTTACGCAGTTATGGCATACAGGGCAACCAAGCACAGTGCAACTGGGTTCACCCCAAACTTCATGATGTTCGGACGTGAAATAAGTGAACCAGTGGACCTTGTGGCTGGATTGCCTCCGGACTCTGATCATGCAACTTCCACCCCCGAGTATGTGCAACAAATGCGCAAGCGGCTGGAGCTGGCTCATCTCATCGCTCGAGACGCTCTGGGTGAGTCAGTCAGTAACACGTGCTAAAAGACAATACGACAAGAATGCTTGCCGCACACAGTACAAAGTCGGAGATGCTGTATGGTATCTCATCAAAGGAACACGTCATGTTAAAAACAAAGTCAAAAAGTTCCTCCCCTCTTACGAAGGACCTTTCTTCATTCTCGGACAGTTGGATGATCTGGTTTACAGGATCCAAAAGAGCCCCAGATCCAAAGTCAAAGTCGTCCATCATGACCAACTCAAGCACTACCGCAGCCGCGCGACCCACTGGACAACGCCTGGGTCCAGGATCAAGCTCAGCGCTGGACACCTTCAGAGATCTTACCACCAGCTGTGGACGGACACCCCGAGGACCAGGACCTCGGCCTGCACAGCCTCTTCTCTTCTATGTCCACTGATGGCTCCAGCAGCTCTCATCCTCCACCTCCAGCTGCAGCTGATCCCGATGTGGTTGGTGCTCTTCCATCCTCTCCTTCCCATGTGATACTTGACCATGGTGGGGGTGCGATGGGAGGGTCACGCCAGTCAGGCCACCAGGTAGACCAGTCCTCCAGACGTCACCGCAGAGCCCCTGACCGGTATGGTGACTGGTTGACTGAGTAATGTTACAACCTACAGTTAAAATTGCACTAGAGACAGTTAATATTTTGAAACTCTAGTCTTGTTTACAGTGTTCTATGCATCTGTTATGATGTACTTTTTCATTATTGAATTGAAAAAAAAAGCTCAAGAGCACAGTATTTTCCCATGCTATGTGCACTTTATTCATTTTGAATGTTAATTACGAAGATCAGTCAGTTTATGTTGCTCCCGGTCGCCACTAAATGGGTAATAGAATAATTATTATAGTGTAATGTTTTCTTTTCAATTAGAGACATTTACATTCCAATGTATTCTGTTTGTCACTCATGTTCACCTCAAATTAGCCGCCCTTTTGTCACTGAGTAGATATATATATGTTGCAGTATAGCCTACCCAACTAAAATGTTTTTTTTTGTAATGGACACTACTACCTCTTTGTTATTCTCAGGCCTGTATATAGGGGGATTGTGTACCAGTTTTGTATTGTTCCTGCTGGAGTGGAATTGTTCATTGCCATCCAGGGTGGGGGTAGTGTTATGAGATATATATGTACTCCTATGTGCAATGTTTAGAGTGGTGAGTGGCGTGAGCGTGAGTGAGGGACTGCGTGCGCGCCCCCGGAGGCACGCGCTTTTGAATGGGCCCGCGGAGTGTACGGGTGTCTGTCTGCTTTTATTTTTGCAATGTGTGAAATAAATGGTGAGGAGGCGACCGGATCAAGTGCCATGTTATTTAGTGCAGTACGGCAAATAAAACCACGAGTCTTGAGCGAAGACCTGACTTGTTTATTGAGCCCACGCACTCACTGGAGGTTCCGAACACGGGAGTTAAACCCCGAGGGACGAGCGGCTGCTGCGCCCCTTTGGCCCTGGAGACGAAGACGGTTCTCCCCTGTGTCCTCTGACCACGGTCCGAGGACCGAGACAGGAACGGTTTAACACCACGTTTGCCTTTCGAGCACCGGGAAGGAAGCAGGAAGCCGGAGAAGACAGGTGATCCATAGCGTAGCATCCGTCCAAAGTTACTGGAGTAATCCATCGGATCCTGGCTCGCTGAAAGGCGTGAGGGAGGCAATTCCCACCAGAATTCGCCTTTAGGTAAGCTCTGACTCCACCAACTGAGCCGCCCGCTTATCCTGTGTGTTTTTACCGTGTGTGTGGCTGACAGGACGACAGAGTCCCATCTGAGAAGGAGCCCTGAGGACACGGAGAACAAACAGAAGAACTCCCTGTGGACACACAGATCACAGGTCACACACAAACACTATTGGATCAGAGTTTAACCAGAGCAGCTCAACCCACAGGCAACTTTCAGACCTCAGAGTGACACAATAAACTTCTAACGAGACTAATTATACAACCCTTTACTGCAGAGAAACCTACAGAAACTTCTCATCATGCACTACATCCCCTGTGTCTAAACTACACATACATAAATATTTGTCTGTCCAAAACAAACATTTTTGTAAAAATAAATAAATAAATAAATCAGTGTGTCTCTTTGTCTCCTGTACAATTTGACTAAAAGTCCAGTGTCATGACTTAGTCATAGTGGTAGTACTACGAGTAAACAGAGTTCTGTTACTTCAATAAAACTATGATTCAAGTAGGAGTAAAAGTATTTTGGTAGAAAAGTATTGTGAAAAGTAGAATCTCTTGTAAATATAAGTGAGTCGTCCTCTGTGCTGCGTCTGTCTGGACGTTTAGGAAACTGGCACAAACAAAAACCTTTTATTTTTACCATTTTCTGCTTCAACAGACAAATCAATGAATAAATACAAGAGACAAAATGAACAATAAATCACTTCTAATCACTTTCACCATCACAGAACAGAACTTGGGTGAAGAAAATATCCATTTATAAAATATTGGTGTGTGAAGTCAGAGTTTTAAATCAGAGCTGTTCTACAAACTCCACTCAGAACGTTTCAGGTCACAGTTTCTTCTCACTGAAGAAGTTCTGGACTGAATAAATACAAACCAAATCCTCTGCTCAAAAAAACTCAAAGAACATTTTTACACTTCAGATCCCAATGTGAAAAAAATACATCAAAACAAATGTCTGAGGAACAAAATGATGCTCCTCTTTTAATGGAAATAAAATGAACCCAAGAGTCTGAGGAGGAACCTGGAGCATGTGATGGACCCAAACATCATGTCCCAGAGGTTCTGTCAGGTTTAAGTCAGGTGATGGTGAAGGACGTTCAGTCGTATTGATCCTTCATCCTCCAGGTTCTGTCAGACGAGCTGTGTGTCCCTTCATGGATCTGCCTCCTCAGACCATCACTGACTCACCACCAAACCCTCCTCGAGGAACGTTCTCCTCGTCTTCTCCAGACTCTTTCTCGTCTGTCACAGGAGCTCAGGGTGAACCTGCTCTCATCATCACCAGTGGACGACTTGTCAGTTCTGGTGTCGTCGAGCCAACGGCAATGGAGCTCCACAGTGCTGCCTCCACATGTGAAACCAGCTCCCGGTTCAGGGTCCAGTCCTGGTTCAGGGTCCAGTCCTGTTTCAGGGTCCAGTCCTGGTTCAGGGTCCAGTCCCGGTTCAGGGTCCAGTCCCGGTTCAGGGTCCAGTCCTGGTTCAGGGTCCAGTCCTGGTTCAGGGTCCAGTCCTGGTTCAGGGTCCAGTCCCGGTTCAGGGTCCAGTCCTGGTTTCAGGTCTCACTGGTGTCACTTTACTGCCTCTGTGTTCATTTCCATGAAAAGAGGAGCATCTGTTTGTTCCTCAGACGTTGGTCTCTTCACATTTGTATTGATACACAACAGATTTTTCACATTGATTTTCAAAGTGTTTCTTTATTTTCTTGAGCAGTAAAGTGTTTGATTGTGTAAAGTCAAACATGTGCAGCTCAGTGCAGTTTTATTGTGGAAGTGCAGATTGTTCTGAGTTGTTTTTCTCACCTGGTTGTTGGATAAATTCTCCAGGTGAACAGAGCGAGTGTTTCTGAGTCTCTTCACAGTTTCCCTCGTCTGACGACTTCACACAGAAGAACCTGTCCTCAGGTTCACACACTGTGTCAGACCAGGAGGAACATGGAACCTTCACTCTGAGACCAGAACCTGGACACAACACACACACACACACACCACTGTGAAGTGTCTTGCCCAAGAACACAACAACAGTATTCATCTGTAGGAGCTGGAATCGCACCGTCAGTGGATCTGACTTTGAAAAATGAACCTTCATAAAACTGGCCAACGTTGGGAAACCAGGGAAAAGTAGATTTTAGGTAAATATTAATGTAACATTGATTTCCGTCTTGATCTCGAGGCTTTAAAGTCTGATTATAAATGATCTGAGATTTGAGCACAAAGAACAGCAGCACAAACAGTTCATGTGTGGAAGAATCATGACTCTAAGGCTGCGTTCAGACTGCAGCCTGAAGTGACCCAAATCTGATTTTTTGTCTCTATGTTCCTGTATCTGATCTTTTAATGACGTCTGAACGGCACAGATCCGAATTTTTCAAATGTGACCAGGACACTTGGATCTGTGCTCCTGAAACTGATACATATCTGATCTTTAACATGTGACTTCAGTGTGAACGGCAGGTGCTCAATGCTGCGTCCATATTTGGACAACGTCCGTAAACACACACACACTCGCTGCGTTGACGCATGGGGTTGACGTCGTCGTGTCTCCAGTGTCACATGTGGGACACTTTCGGGCCGTTTACCGTCACACTGGAGTCACAGACAAGTCGCATTTAATTGGAAATGTGAACGACCTCGAAAAAACATCGGATTTCACAAAAAAATCGGAATTGAGCATCAAGCCCTGCAGTCTGAACGTAGCCTAAGACTTATGTGAGACTTATGTTTTATCTGCTGCTTGTTTAAAACTATTTGAATTAGACCAGTAAAGGATTTCACACAAACACATTTTCTTTTATGAATTTTTAAAAGTTGGAGATGTTGTCATTGCTTTGTCTGGAATGTTCCGCAGTATGGCATTAAACTTTTCTATCTTCATGGAGACCAAACCAGACCAGGTTCCAGGTCAGATCTGTGGAGAGGCGAGCCCGCTCACCATCAGAATGTCTGTTTTTGTAGGGATTTTGAACGATAAATGATAAAACCACCTGTAATTGAAAAACTGTAAAGTAGAGTTTAATGTCACACTGTGGAACATTCCAGGCAGAGTAATGATGTATCCATGGAAACAAGCAGGTGACAGACCCTCCACGAAAGGGACACAGTGAGGTACAGCGAGGTACAAAAGTGCTGCACAAGTCTTACATCTTCTTCTTATGACACAGTGCACTTTTAAAGATGAAATCAGAAGATAAATGATGTTTTCTGACTTTATCTTCTCCAACATTATTCAGGTGAATGTAGTGATGTAAATATCAGAATATGATTTACTGCCATTGTGAATGAAATTTAAAAACTAATTCATATGATCAAACACTTGTGTTTGCTCAGGGTTTCATGCTGTAAGAAAATACAGACTTTTATATACAGATGTGCAGCTTGTACCTGAATCACAGGTTCTACACTGGAAACACGCCGTCCTCGCTGTGGGCTTGTTCATGTATGTCCCACTGTCACACTGGACACACCAGGTACTGTGGAAGTCTGTGCAGTCTCGATAGACCCGAGTGCCTGTCAACAGCAGATAAATAAAAACATTATAATTCATAACACGACCAGAGAAGCACACACACCGACTCCACACATGGGACAACACTTCTCTCCGATCATATATTCATCTTGGCGACAGGTGAGGCCTGAGGTCACCTCAATCACAAAAATAATCTGTGAACAAAACAAAAACAGATGTTGTTCAGTCAATGGGTGAAGATACTTTTCCATTTGATTAAATCTCCTGTACGACACTAAACTGACTCCTGTGAGATGAAACGTCCCAGTGATAACAGTATTTTTTCAAAAATAAAAACTTAAAATGCACTGTTCCAAATGATTCTGCACAATAGAGTTTCATTTGCATAATCATTTGGAATGCATTTTAAATTGTGAATAACTAAACATTTTCCTCTCATTCTTGAATTTCATTTACATTCATAAAATGTGGGTGTGGCTGACCCACAAAGAAAAAGGCATTTTCAGAAGTTTTAAATCGTGTGTAAGTAGAACGCAGCGTCCTGTTGTCTGACATTGATGTACATTTAATGATCTGACTGTAATGATTTACATTTGCCATAGCTGAGATGTTAAATGGCTCTACAGCGCCCCCTCCAACTTTGGACTGGGATCAGAAGAAGGTGTTTGTCTTAGAATTTACTTTTAGATGAACTTTTATATTTTACATAAGTGTAATGTTTATTAATGGACACCGTCCCATTCAAAACGAAATAAATTAATGAATAAAACATTTGAAATTTGGTGCACTCATCCTTTCTGCTAAACTGAATAAAAAAGCCAATGAAGACACACCTCTATCTGCAACCGCCTATAACACAGTGTGCAGCTTTAACTGGATTTAAAATAACTCTTTACTCTCAGTTTGGCATCTCCAAAACTTCCAAAGCCACAAAAGAGATGAAAATCTTACCAAAATGAACAGAAAAACAGTGACTTCCTCCTGCCTCTTCATGTTGTGTATAAAGTTGTATTCATGATGAGAACTCCTTTTGTGAGACGCTGAACTTCAGAATCTGAAATGTAAAGTTTTGTATTAGAAACATGAAATTTAACAAAAGACAAACACATTTTGAAAACTATTAATTCTGCTTAAATGTATCGTGAGGGTCTGTTGGGAATGTCTGGGGAGCCTCTGTGAGTGGGACTTTCAACTCACATGGAGTTACTGAACCTGGTGGTGAACACATCACACTGTGTGCAGCACGAAGGCAGACTGCTCAGTTATGTTAATCATGTCCTCAGTTGTACGTCACAGGGAGGGGCTACAGCACGGGTTACAGAAGGCAGGTGTGTGTCTAAGTATAAATAAATAAATAAATATGTATATATGTGTGTGTTTTATATTTATTTTTTTTTTTCCCTAGTTCTCGGAGCCAGTTCTTCAATAAATATGCCAAAAAGCGGCATTTCATCTCTCGTCTGCTCTTTTTTCACCCGTATGCAACGCTGGCTGTAACAAAAGCACACCGTAACTCAACAGAACAGAGACCCTTCCACACTCTGAAATGTTCTGGACATTTAAAAATCTATGGAGTAAGAAGCTTTCAGAAATATTCGTGCGCATAGAAGAGAAATCCGAGAAAGAAAGAGAAAATATTTGGCTGTAGTTGCGCATAAAATAAATATTATAAGTCAAAGTAATACAGTGAAAACTATAATATAGTGAAAACTAAAATATGAAAACTATAATATAGTGAAAACTATATTACTTTAAAATTTATTTAAAATAGTTTTCACAAAAAATTCGAGACGATGTGGAGCAGGTTTTAAGTAAATTACAGTGAAATACTTACGAGTTTGTCGAGACGTGGACGTGGACATAGCCTCACTCATACTCATACTTGTCGTTTATCCTCAGAGGTTTCGTTTTTGCATTTCACCATCAGGTGGCGCACTCTAACAGTCCGTCTGAGTTATTACATCATTACGTCCTTACGCTCAGTGTTTGTTTGGAGAAGTGGACGCGCTCACAGATGGAAACAGAATGATTTTTTGTTTTGTTTTTTACGCACAGGTGTTTTGTACAAACATCTGTGTCCTGAAGAACTTCTGACACTTCTTCATCTTCTTCATCATCTTCATCATCTTCATCATCTTCATCACGCAGAGCGACGCAGAGAACATTTACAGAACCTCCTCCTCATCACCGCACGGACCAGCGGTGCAGAGTAACGAAGTAAAAGTAACTAACTGTACTGTACTAACTGTACTGTACTTCAGTCAAGTACAGATACTTCAATTCATACATAAGTATATTTTAATGTGGATACTTTTTACTTTTACTTCACTACATTTGAAAGAAAGTATTTGTAATAATAATAATAATAATATTTATTTATAAAGCACTTTTCAGGACACTCAGACATTTTACAGACACAGATTAAAACAGCAATAAACAAATAAGACAGATCAATAAAAAGCAAATCTGTGACTGAGAACGACGTCTGGATCTGGTTTTGAAGTTTGTAGTTTGAAAAAATATATATCATTAAAAACAGCAGGAAAAACAATTCAGCACAAACTATTATTAACCCTCTCAGGCTCAAATTCATTTTTAGTATCAGGAAAAATCAGATATTTGGGGAAAATGATCATATGTGTAGTAATATACAATCCTGACTTTAGTTTGAGAGACGTTCACATCAGTGTGTCTGGGATGTTTCAGATTTGGTCTGGTGATAAATTAACACTGAAGACTGAAAATGATATGAACTCTAACTTTATTTGTGTTTCACTTTTTATAACAATGAAAACATAAAGCTCAGTGTAAAAGTGTTTTACAGCGGCAGAACAACATCACTTTATCTTGTGTTTCTCCAAGAAACAATTTTTATCCTTTATAAACAACAAAAGTACTTTGCACTTCTGGCAGGTCGTTTGTGTGGAGTTGTTCTTACACAGTCTGTATCGTCCATGTTTATCAGCAGGGATGAGAGAAAAAGGCTCCTGAGTAAAAAAAGCTCATAAAATATGGATTTGGAGTCAGTAGGTCATTGGAACATCTGCCTGGAGAGGGATAATAAAAATTACAGTTGAAGCTTCATAAAACCTTAAAATTTACACAAAATGTTCTCATGTTTTACTTTTTAAGTACATTTTGAAACAAGGACAGTGCACAGAAAACATTCAGCTTTAAAAGAAAAGATCCTCTGCAGCTACAAGAGTCAAACTCTTTCCCATGTGCAGTCGTCAGGCAGAGGCAGGAGACACTGAAGACACTTTTACATAAAGCTCGACTAACAGCTCTTCATCATAACAAACAATTCAAGTCATCGTTAAAAATAAAAATAAAAAATCATTCTGATCACGTCCCATCAATACAAAGTTTCAAATTCCTCATTAAAAATAAAAATATAACAAAAATACAGTAAATACAGTGAATTGTTATTAATATCCTTCGTAATGCAGTTATCAAAGTCACCAGTTTTATTATTGTCTAAAATACAATCTGTCGTCAACATCATCATAAAGACACATTTTATTATTATTCAAAGACGGCAGCACATCTGCATCTGTGAAACATCTGCATCTGTGAAACATCTGCATCTGTGAAACATCTGCATCTGTGAAACATCTGCATCTGTGAAACATCTGCATCTGTGAAACATCTGCATCTGTGAAACATCTGCATCTGTGAAACATCTGCATCTGTGAAACATCTGCAGCTCAATCTGTCCACGTTTAAACGTTAAGGCTGATTTATGGTTCTGCCACACAGCTCCAGATGCACCTGACTACTGTAGTACTACAAAAACTACTGTAGTACTACAAAAACTACTGTAGTACTACAAAAACTACTGTAGTACTACAAAAACTACTGTAGTACTACAAAAACTACTACACTCTGAACTTCCACCAGGAGCTGTGATTGGTTGAACCACAAAAACTACACGACTGATTCAAAACAGACTAGAACAGATAAAGTTTGGCACAGAAAATGTCACATACAAACCAAATGTGATTGTTATTTATTTATGTGACGTTGAAAAAATAATGAATTCAAATGAAATAGTCTGGATTCCCATGATGCACCTGGGCCCCTGAGGAGCTCTGCAGAAGCTCATCAGGGTCAAGTCTAAATAAAACTGGCCTTTAGAAGAAGCGTGAAGCTGCTCCTGACCTTTGGTTCAGAGCTACAGTTTCATCCATGAGAGAAAATGCAGGAGCGAGTGCAAGTTTTAGTTCAGTTAAGTTACTGTTCCAGTTTGTGCTGCTGTGTGACAAACACACAACTGTAAGCTTCATATTGTTACAGGAAACTTCAGCAGGCGACAAAGTGAAACTTTAAAATGGAAGTGTAAGAGAGAAATGTTTGTTCAGAGGCTCCAGTGCCAAAAACAGTCACACACACACACACACATACACATACACACACATACATACACACACATACATACACACATACATACACACACACACACACGCACACACGCACACACGCACACACACACACACACACACACACACACACACACACACACACACACACACACACACACACACACACACACACACACACACACACACACACATACACACACACACACATACACACACACACACACACACACAGAACAAACAGTGAGTGTGTTTACATGTGCACGAGGATCCTGGTTATGACAGTATTCTGGACGTGCTCAGAGAAACCAGGACACTCATGTCCCTGTGCACATGAGGAATCAGAGTATCCTGGATACTTAAGAGTGGTTGCTATGGTAACTATGGCACAGATATGACAAGGAGCAAACTTAAGGCTATTTAACAGGTTTCTAAAAAGAAAAAGAAAACAAACATTCAAGTAAGAGCATAAGACTGTGGAGCTGTGTAAAAGGAGTTTTTAACACAACACTGAGTCTCACAGCGTCAGTTTAGCAGCACAGACACAGAGCTGAGCCTGAAGTTAAAATGTGGTTCTATTAAACAAGAAATAGCCTTATTTTCTTCAGAAGTATAAAATATTATTACTTTAAAAGTTCTGGGAGAAGTTTGAGTCATTTTGGGAAAGTTGCTGCTCCTGTCATTTCTGTTACTTGAGTTGGCAGATGCTCAGTGCAGCTCCAGTGTTGATAAATCAGACACAGTGTCCTGATCCTCTCACAAAAACCTGGTTTCTCATCACAGAGACACTGGTTTATCAGGAGACTGTGTTGAACATAGATACTCACAAAACCAGGAGACTGAACAAGCCCGATCATATTCCGCATACTCAAGCACATGTAAACACACTCACTATGTTTAAAGTTCAAAAAGAGAAACACTAGAATGACACGTACTGATGGAACTACAGAACACCAGTGCAGACTAGACCAGTGACTTTGACTCACTGACTTCCATTCATTTTGCAGTTATAAATATGGCCCAGGCCTTCGGCGTGGGGGCTTGGACACAGCTTGATGTCAGGAGTGTGTTTGGGGGACAGGAACACTTATCACTACAATGAAAATGTATGTTCCACATGTTCCATGACTTCAGCAGGGGTTGCTAGGATACTGCTGTTAACAGAGGCGACTGAGAAACCATTTGTGAGACCGTTAGTTTGTACTTCCTGTAGGGGCTCAAACCTAATCAAATTTAAATCTTGTACTTGTCCTTGTTCTTGCCCTTGTCTTATTTTCTTGTAAAGAAGTAAAGCCAATGAGAGTATCAAACAGAGTACAAACAGAGAGACACTGATCACAGCGCCTAATCTAACTGAGCTTATTTCTGCAAATTTAGCGTCCGACTGTGAGGTTCCTTCTTTCACTGTGACTTTGTCCTTCTCACACCTGGAACAGAACAGAACAGAACAGAACAGAACAGAAGAGAAGAGTCACAGTCACAGTCAGCAGGACTCCTCATGCAGAGCTCATATTGTACTAAATGTGTTCTTACCGTGTGTGTGGCTGACAGGACGACAGAGTCCCACCTGAGAAGGAGCCCTGAGGACACGGAGAACAAACTGTGTCTGCAGAAGAACTCCCTGTGGACACACAGATCACAGGTCACACACAAACACTATTGGATCAGAGTTTAACCAGAGCAGCTCAACCCACAGGCAACTTTCAGACCTCAGAGTGACACAATAAACTTCTAACGAGACTAATTATACAACCCTTTACTGCAGAGAAACCTACAGAAACTTCTCATCATGCACTACAACTACCGTATCTTTAGTCAGGACACTTCCCCCGTGTTGTCTGTATGAACTGGGGACATTTTATAAAATCTTGGAGATAAAGACCACTCCATGAATGTGCACAAAGCTCTCCATGATGTTCTCTTCCTAACCCTAATCCAGGGCTGTTGTTTTCACAAATGTTTAAGTGCAAGACTCTAAACTTAAATCGATCTCGATGATAAGACATGCTCATTTTAATCTAAAGGTCTACAGCCAATCATGTGGCAGTCAGAGCATGTGGCGCTGAAGACGAGTCACCAGACTCTTGTTTAGGTGAAAACTCCAAATCACAGTGTGTCTCTTTGTCTCCCCATGTGTCCTCACATTTACAAAATTTGGACTTTAATCTGTACAATTTGACTAAAAGTCCAGTGTCATGACTTAGTCATAGTGGTAGTACTACGAGTAAACAGAGTTCTGTTACTTCAATAAAACTATGATTCAAGTAGGAGTAAAAGTATTTTGGTAGAAAAGTATTGTGAAAAGTAGAATCTCTTGTAAATATAAGTGAGTCGTCCTCTGTGCTGCGTCTGTCTGGACGTTTAGGAAACTGTGGCACAAACAAAAACCTTTTATTTTTACCATTTTCTGCTTCAACAGACAAATCAATGAATAAATACAAGAGACAAAATGAACAATAAATCACTTCTAATCACTTTCACCATCACAGAACAGAACTTGGGTGAAGAAAATATCCATTTATAAAATATGTGTGTGAAGTCAGAGTTTTAAATCAGAGCTGTTCTACAAACTCCACTCAGAACGTTTCAGGTCACAGTTTCTTCTCACTGAAGAAGTTCTGGACTGAATAAATACAAACCAAATCCTCTGCTCAAAAAAACTCAAAGAACATTTTTACACTTCAGATTCCAATGTGAAAAAAATACATCAAAACAAATGTCTGAGAAACAAAATGATGCTCCTCTGTTCATGGAAATAAAATGAACCCAAGAGTCTGAGGAGGAACCTGGAGCATGTGATGGACCCAAACATCATGTCCCAGAGGTTCTGTCAGGTTTAAGTCAGGTGATGGTGAAGGACGTTCAGTCGTATTGATCCTTCATCCTCCAGGTTCTGTCAGACGAGCTGTGTGTCCCTTCATGGATCTGCCTCCTCAGACCATCACTGACTCACCACCAAACCCTCCTCGAGGAACGTTCTCCTCGTCTTCTCCAGACTCTTTCTCGTCTGTCACAGGAGCTCAGGATGAACCAAAGCAGCACGAGTGGAAAAGCAGCCAAAAAACACCACGAGGAGAAACTGGAAATGAACTCCACATGTGAAACCAGCTCCTGGTTCAGGGTCCAGTCCCGGTTCAGGGTCCAGTCCTGTTTCAGGGTCCAGTCCTGGTTCAGGGTCCAGTCCTGGTTCAGGGTCCAGTCCCGGTTCAGGGTCCAGTCCTGGTTCAGGTCTCACTGGTGTCACTTTACTGCCTCTGTGTTCATTTCCATGAAAAGAGGAGCATCTGTTTGTTCCTCAGACGTTGGTCTCTTCACATTTGTATTGATACACAACAGATTTTTCACATTGATTTTCAAAGTGTTTCTTTATTTTCTTGAGCAGTGCAGCTTTGATTGTGTAAAGTCAAACATGTGCAGCTCAGTGCAGTTTTATTGTGGAAGTGCAGTTTGTTCTGAGTTGTTTTTCTCACCTGGTTGTTGGATAAATTCTCCAGGTGAACAGAGCGAGTGTTTCTGAGTCGCTTCACAGTTTCCCTCGTCTGACGACTTCACACAGAAGAACCTGTCCTCAGGTTCACACACAGTGTCAGACCAGGAGGAACATGGAACCTTCACTCTGAGACCAGAACCTGACACACACACACACACACACACACACACACACACACACACACACAGTTACACATGATCTCTGGACAAAAATGTAAACATTCCTAATTTACTGAAATGTAAATTTAAGGTAATGACAGAGTTCATGTAACAGCAGACAGTAAATCCTTAAACATGTGTCATTTATTCAGTCTGGGCTGAGATTAAACGTCAGGTTTTCATGTTTATCTGATCAGTTCAGTTTGGTGGAACAGGATCTGTCGTCAAAAGTGGAAAATTACAGGCTGCTGGTGCTGGGTAAAAAAAAAAAGTTTATATACAGAAGTTTAAAAGCAGAGGTGCAGTTCTTACCTGAATCACAGGTTCTACAGTGGAAACACTCTGTCCTCGCTGTGGGCTCGTCCATGTACGTCCCATTGTCACACAGGAGACACGTCGTGCTGCGAAACTCTGTACAGTGTTTATCCACTCGAGATCCTGTCAACAGCAGATAAATAAAAACATTATAATTCATAACATGAACGAAGATGAATGATCCATTATTTAAACTGAAAATCAAGATCTCAAACAACACGATTCTGGAAGCGTCAAAGCCGTGGTTTTTTGCAGTGTTTCTAACTGACCCAGAGAGAACACCCCTCTGACACAGAGAGAACACCCCTCTGACACAGAGAGAACACCCCTCTGTCACACAGAGAGAACACCCCTCTGTCACAGAGAGAGAACACCCCTCTGACACAGAGAGAACACCCCTCTGTCACAGAGAGAACACCCCTCTGTCACACAGAGAGAACACCCCTCTGACACAGAGAGAACACCCCTCTGTCACAGAGAGAGAACACCCCTCTGTCACAGAGAGAACACCCCTCTGTCACACAGAGAGAACACCCCTCTGTCACAGAGAGAACACCCTCTGTCACACAGAGAGAACACCCCTCTGACACAGAGAGAACACCCCTCTGTCACAGAGAGAGAACACCCCTCTGTCACAGAGAGAGAACACCCCTCTGTCACACAGAGAGAACACCCCTCTGACACAGAGAGAACACCCCTCTGTCACAGAGAGAGAACACCCCTCTGTCACAGAGAGAACACCCCTCTGACACAGAGAGAACACCCCTCTGTCACAGAGAGAAACACCCCTCTGTCACAGAGAGAGAACACCCCTCTGTCACAGAGAGAACACCCCTCTGTCACACAGAGAGAACACCCCTCTGTCACACAGAGAGAACACCCCTCTGACACAGAGAGAACACCCCTCTGACACAGAGAGAGAACACCCCTCTGACACAGAGAGAACACCCCTCTGTCACAGAGAGAACACCCCTCTGACACACAGAGAGAACACCCCTCTGTCACACAGAGAGAACACCCCTCTGTCACACAGAGAGAACACCCCTCTGACACAGAGAGAACACCCCTCTGTCACAGAGAGAAACACCCCTCTGACAGAGAGAGAACACCCCTCTGTCACAGAGAGAGAACACCCCTCTGTCACACAGAGAGAACACCCCTCTGTCACACAGAGAGAACACCCCTCTGTCACACAGAGAACACCCCTCTGACACAGAGAGAGAACACCCCTCTGACACAGAGAGAACACCCCTCTGTCACACAGAGAGAACACCCCTCTGTCACACAGAGAGAACACCCCTCTGACACAGAGAGAACACCCCTCTGACACAGAGAGAGAACACCCCTCTGACACAGAGAGAACACCCCTCTGTCACAGAGAGAACACCCCTCTGTCACACAGAGAGAACACCCCTCTGACACAGAGAGAACACCCCTCTGACACAGAGAGAACACCCCTCTGACACAGAGAGAACACCCCTCTGACACAGAGAGAACACCCCTCTGACACAGAGAGAACACCCCTCTGACACAGAGAGAACACCCCTCTGACACAGAGAAACACCCCTCTGTCACACACATTAGTTTATGTAAATGAGTCATGTGATTTAACGTTTAGTTTGTGTAAAACTTAAACAAATGTGTCAAAGTTGAATTAAACACTTTATAAAGTCAAACAGCTGATGTGGATCTAAACTGGTTTTGGTTGTAAAGTTGAGTTTATTTATGCAGATTAGTAACAGTAATAATAATAATAATGATCAGTTTAATAGAAAATATTAATGATTAACGATTAATGATCTAACACCTGGTTTAGTCCTGGTTTAGTCCTGGTTCAGTCCTGGTTCAGTCCAGGTTTAGTCCTGTTTAGTCCTGGTTAGTCCTGGTTCAGTCCTGGTTCAGTCCTGGTTCAGTCCTGGTTTAATCCTGGTTCAGTCCTGGTTTAGTCCTGGTTCAGTCCTGGTTCAGTCCAGGTTTAGTCCTGGTTTAGTCCTGGTTCAGTCCTGGTTCAGTCCTGGTTTAGTCCTGGTTTAGTCCTGGTTTAGTCCTGTTTAGTCCTGTTCAGTCCTTTCAGTCCTGGTTTAGTCCTGGTTCAGTCCTGGTTTAGTCCTGGTTAGTCCTGGTTAGTCCTGGTTTAGTCCTGGTTCAGTCCTGGTTTAGTCCTGGTTTAGTCCTGGTTTAGTCCTGTTAGTCCTGGTTCAGTCCTGGTTCAGTCCTGTCCTGGTTAGTCCTGGTTTAGTTTAGTCCTGGTTAGTCCTGGTTTAGTCCTGGTTTAGTCCTGGTTTAGTCCTGGTTCAGTCCTGGTTTAGTCCTGGTTTAGTCCTGGTTCAGTCCTGGTTGTTGACAGTCGTAGTCACTCTGGCACCTGCAGGTCCCTGACCTGGTGCAGGACTCTGGTCTGATGTAAGTTTCTGTGATGTTTGCAAATGTTCATGTGCATCGAAACTTGATTTGAAAAAAATTGTGGATGAAATCGAAATCACAATATCTGCCAGAAAAATCACAATTCAATTTTTTTTTCTTACAATCGTTCAGCCCTGACATGAACAGAGAAACACAAAACTCTGACACTTTGAGCTCTTCTTTCATCACTGATTTAAAGGACACATGGATCCAGAGGAGACAGTCTCCAGGAGAAACATCTGAGCTCGTCTGGTTTGTATAAACTCTGTCAGGGTCAGTGGTTTTACAAACTCAGGTCATGTGACGTGTCTGTGATCACAGCTGTGACACTGGACACACTGAGACTCAAGACAAGAACAAGACAAACACTCGACTGAACCAAGAGCAGAGACTCACAGAACAAACTCATGACCCTGAAAACAGCAGGAGATGATCCAGTCACAGACACAACAGCACTGAGACTGAACCACGAACCAACGAAGAGACACCAGGTCTAAACCACGAGAACCTCCCACTGGAGTTTAGAATAAAACTCACTGCAGGCGTCACATTCAGTCTGAGCCTGAGACTCTGAGCACAGACTCCACACACACAGGGTGTGGTCACACTCTTACTGCTTAAGATAAAAAAACTTTTACAAACACACGTTCCACACACGTATGTTGCCAGTATGAGTCAGTGGAGATAAACAACACAGTTTTAAAACTAATCACAGTAACAGACAGAAAGGACAAACATACAATAAAGAGAGTTAATAAAGAGTTTAAAATAAAGAGAGAAATGACACGTGTAAACACATGATACACATGAAGTTTAGGGTGAACAGACTGGGACAGGAGAGATCTGCAGGTTTGGGTGTGTGTGTGTGTGTGTGTGTGTGTGTGTATGTGTGTGTGTGTGTGTGTGTGTGTGTGTGTGTGTGTGTGTGTGTGTGTGTGTGTGTGTGTGTGTGTGTGTGTGTGTGTGGGTGTGTGTGTGTGTGTGTGTGCGTGTGTGTGTGCGTGTGCGTGTGCGTGTGCGTGGGTGTGTGCGTGTGCGTGTGCGCGCGTGCGTGTGCGTGTGTGTGTGTGTGTGTGTGTGTGATCTATCTATCATGTTGATAGATCAGAGTTGGTACACACCGACTGGACACATGGGACAACACTTCTCTCCGATCATATATTCATTTTGGCGACAGGTGGGACGTGTGGTCACCTCAATCACAAAAATAATCTGTGAACAAAACAAAAACAGATATTTTTCAGTCAATGGGTGAAGATACTTTTCCATTTGATTAAATCTCCTGTACGACACTAAACTGACTCCTGTCAACTTTAAGTTCTGTTCTAATACTGATCCCTCCTCACACACAGACCTGGACTTGTGTTTGTTTCATTCACATGTTTCAGTAAATCTTTATTATTTGTCTGTTTACATCTGCAAAGCTCCAAACACTCACTTCCACCTTGTGATGTCATGAAGTGGTAGGTTCCTTTTCACTTTAGTTCAGTCGAGATCGACTCTCCAGGACTGAAATGATCCAGATGATTCAAGTGAAGGTGTGTGGAGTTTAAAAAACACAATGGAGCACTTCCTGTATCACCACATGATGACATCACGAGGTGGAACAGAGTGTTTTCAGTTTGAGAGAAGAAATCCTGTTAAATCTGCAGGTTCGTGTGTTAAACACAACTGCAGGTCTGTGTGTGACCAGGAAACTACATTAGAACAGAAACTATGGTAACATGGGCTGTTTAAAGGAGCACTGTGTCACTTTTCTGGCTCTCTCTTCTTATAAACATAATTAATAAAATGATTGATCGATGTCGATGTGCACATCCACTAACTCTGTTACTCCAGTTAGATGTTGGAACACCAGAGTCAGTCTGTTTGTCCTACAGCCATTACCCTTAAACACATTAGAAATAATGGAGTCGACTGGACCCACGTCCACCACGTTTACGACCGTTCACTGTGCACAGAAACACTGTATGGACCATTTTATAATCAGAGCACAGGTCACTTCAATAAAAAGTGAAAAATATCCTTTGTTTCTTTGCTAAAGTAAAAACATGTTTTCAGTAGACTCCCTATAAAGGATTATTAAAATAGTGTTCATGTTTCAAAAGAGTTAAATAAATATGTATTGTAAGTTCATGTGTTTGTCGGTTCTTCTGGCGTTGGCTCTTGTGTTTTCACGAGTCTGGAGCACGAAAATGTGCAAAAATCACCCAGAAGCAAAGATGGACACGACAGTGAAGTCGATGAGCTGTAAGTTTGTGAGAAAGTCCAGAAAAAAATAATATATATAAATAAAGAGCTCCTTGAGATGCCTCCTCAAACTCTGATTTTCATGAGTTTAGGTTAGTTTAGTTTATTTAATGACACAGGGACAGTGAACAATACTTTAACCATAACAGGAGAGATGCTTTGTACACGGCTGTAGCTCCAGAGCTTTCCACCTGTCGTCTCTGGACAGGTTTACTTATTTATTTATTTATATATTTAATGAGACAGGGACAGCACCTTGACCATCAACTGTTCTTGGAGACCTGTAGCATGTTTCTGGGTTGATGTGGGAAACCGGAGCCCCTGGAGGAAACCATCCAGACACGAGGAGAAACATGCAAACTCCACACAGAAAGACCCGGGTGACCAGGGGATCGAACCCAGAACCTTCTTGCTGTGAGGCATGAGTGCTAGCCACTCAGCCACCGTGCCACCATGCCTGTCGTTGATGTTATAGCTCATACAATTAAACATACAAAGAGAATGTCTTAAACATGTTCTATAGTGTAACATTTGTCTGAGCGAGTGTTTGATTTGCTGTAACTCTGGGAGTGTCTGCACTGACTGACTGAGCTGTAGGAATGTGGATGAGTTTGTTTCTCCACGGAGATGTTCTGATATTCCCGAAATGTTCCACAGTTTGGAAGCTGTGCACAACAGTAGAGTCTATGAAAGTATTTCTGTCCTAATGTAATACATGCGAGTAGGGCTGGGCGATATGGAGCAAAAAATATATCTCGATATATTTTGCCATATCTCGATATATATCTCGATATATATCTCGATATATATCTCGATATGTGTACAGGAAAAATAACAAATCCACTGCAAAAACAAATTCCACAAGGTTCATTTAGGAACAAAGTCCTTCTGTGACATAAAAAAAAAAAAAAACAGAAAAATAATACATATCACCTTCTTTTCATTCAAAATTAAAACAACTCAACTCAACTCAAGCTCGTCTTTGCATTAACTCTGTTAACCACACAATAACCATGAGTTCCATTAGCAGAGGAAGTTCGGGAGGTTCATTATTTTTATAGACCCATGTTCCAGAGTAAAAAGCTCTGAGGTTTAATCCCACAATCCACTGCAGATCAAACCCAACGATTCCAAACACTGTTGTACAAGTGACACTGCAGCAGATTATTCATTAAACTCTTCTGCATAAATAAACTTTACAACATATAAAGAATAACTATAGATCCACATCAGCCCGTTTGAGATAATAATGTGTTTAATGCAACTTTGCGTTTTACAGAAACTAAACTTAAAACCGCATGGCTCATTTGCATAAACTGTAGTTGGGAAAAACAGTTGTTTCCTTGTGTCTGACGTGGTTCAGTTTGTGTTGGACTAAAGGACACGACTCAGTGGAATATGAGTTTTCTCTGTTCGTCCGACGCCTCACAATCCAAGTATCTCTGTATAATGGAGCCAGTTGTCCTTTTCTGAGATAAGTTCTGTATTCTCCGGGCTGGGTTTAGGCGCCGCCATGTTCAATGAGACACACGTGAGGGGAGCATGGGAGAGGAGGGGGAACAGAAGCAAGGAGGCGGGGCCCAGGGGCGTGACACAGAAACGGCAAATAAGCGAAGTGGCGAAGTCAGACTATATGAGCATAATATTGATATACGTATACGATATGTCAAAATCCACATCGAGTTTAAAAAATATCTCGATATATTTAAAATATGGAGATATCGCCCACCCCGACCTGTGAGGTATGTGAGTCGTGATCAAATCAACAAACACATGAGGAGAAGGAACAGGGAAGTGTGGCTCATGTGACTGAAAACAGTAAAGTCAATGAGAAAACTGCTGAGTTTATAAAAGGGCGTCTGTGTGTCAGTGTTGATTCTAATTATAGAGCTTCATAAATATTTACATCACAAACTGAAATAATCTACACCTACAAAAAATGAGGTCATAACAAATCTAATCACTATATTAATTCGATTTAACTGTGAGTTATTTCATGTTTTATGATATTCTAGTGTAAAACTCCCAGATGGTTTGCTTTGGTTTATTGCACTAAATGTTTACAATATTATTTGACAATCTCCATAACTTTGTCTAAAGCCACAAAAGAAAATCTTACCAGACAAACAGTGACTCTGTGGTGCATTTCCATGTTGTGTATAAAGTCGTATTCATGGTGCAAACTCCTTTTGTGAGACGCTGGACTTCAGAATCTGAAATGTAAAGTTCTGTTTTAGAAACATTTAACAAAGACAAAGAAACATATTTTTATATTATAGAAACATATTTTGACATTACTGAACACATTTGACACTCAGAGCCTCAGTAGCTTTACTCTGATACACTGCTCTTCTAAATATGACAAAACTTTACACTCGGGACACGGGGACAGGGGGGACAGGTGCATCAGTCTCACCCTGTACACTCATTCCTTCCATCAGATGAAAATGAAAATTCCAGGGAGTAAACCAGCAAGTTTTTTTGTTTTTGTTCTTTTTCATGCTCCGTTTAACCCCAAACAAATTCCAGTTCTATTGATCCAAAACAGATTCAATCAGTTTTTATGAGTCAAAACCAAATTATGTCCCAAAGTATTGATAATAACCTGTTCTGAAAATATTCTCCATGTGCATGTCTCTTGTTAAAGTAATCTGTAAATCTGGAGGCTGCTTTTACTTTTACTTTGGAGGAAGGAATTTGTGAACTGAAATACATCCAAAACCACTTCTCCAAAGCAGAGTTCACAGCTGCTGGACGGACGTGGATCAGCGATAAAACTCAGAGTTTTAATAAACATCATGTGTTATTGTGTTAGTCGTGCTGATCATTAGCCTAAAGAAATAACTGCACAGGCTGAAACATTTTCAGATGATCGGCTTATTGTATTCCCAGTCCTCCTCTTTAAGAGATTCTGCTACATTTGTCCTAATTCACTTTTATTTGATCGGCTTATTGTATTCCCAGTCCTCCTCTTTAAGAGATTCTGCTACATTTGTCCTAATTCACTTTTTATTTGATTAAAATACATTTTACTGTGGACAATGTGCAGATCTCTGAGGTTCCACTGAGTGAAGCAGTAGATCAGCTCTGGGTGAAACTCTGAGGACGTGGATCTGTTTGAAGTGGTTCAAAACCCACAGCAGGGAAACACACAACGTCTCATTTGACTTGGTGTTGTTTTGTTTTGAAATACTCGAGTATAATAACGTTTGGTTCCTCTTTTCACTGTGAGTAAATCAACAAGAAAAAGAAAAAAAAAAGGAACATCTAGCTTTAGATTTGGTTTTGTTTAAATGTTTGTCTATTCTTTAACAATACCAGACTCTGTTTGTTTCTCAGTTTTATTCGTCTTTTTAACAGCTGTTGAATAATTGTTTAGGTCAGTGGCCAAGAGGATCCAGCTGCCCTGAGCTCCTACTAAAACTAGGACCTCCCTGGTTTGTGTTGGTGATAATAAAATAGTGAAACAAGTGTGTAAGAAAAATGTGAGTCAGTTTAGTCACATTTTCTTTGTGTTTTTAAGCAGATTTTCTGTATTTTTTCCTAAAACAAATAACAGTTTATGTGTCTGTTTACAGTTGGCAGATTGATCAAAATAGAGACACCTGGAACATTTCTTGTATAAAACTGGAACAAATCAGTGGTTTTGTATAAATCTGCAGGAACAGAGACACAAGGCTAAAAACTGAGTCTGTCCCAGGGAAACAGGGACATCAGGTCATTCTGTCCGTGTGACCTGGTGTCGCGTCTCCGAATTTTTCATAATGGAGCAGTCCAACCTGAAGTGTCCTTACCTGCACATTTCGACTCCTAAACCGCGTCTGCTGCAGTCCTGTAGTCCAAAAAACAACCACCAGCAACTACTGCAGGTTTAATCGTGTTTTACTTTGTTTTCTTGCTACAGCTTATGTTTCAAAATGATGTGTTGTTAACTCAGTCCTATTCAGAAAAAGGAAATGTTCACATCCTTTAATCGTGTTATAGTTTTTCCCCTCCGCATTTACTCACCAGAAGTTGTGTTTGGAAAGAATCATCAGTGTTTTGAGTCATCTTTGTCTACGTCGTACTTTTTCATTGCGCCATTTTACCCCCTGAGCCGTTTAATCACCGCAAAAGACAAACGTTCGACTTCCGGTGTAGATACGTCCATAACCGCACAATTCTTTAACGATAATAACATACAAAATATTCACAGTTACATAGCAAAAAAAAAAAAAACACGCGTTTTTTCCGCGGAACAAAATCCTGCAAATGACCCACGGACACAACCGAGGGACCGACAACAAATGACAATACAGAAAAGAAACGTTGAATTACTCACACTTCATATTTGGAGCTGTGACCCTCTGTAAGTTACAAATATAAAATACAATTCAGCCCACGGACGTCTGGGCATAGTGTGGTACAGTGCACACAACACACACACACACACACACACACACACACACACACACACACACACACACACACACACACACACACACACACACACACACACACACACACACACACACACACACACAAACACACACAACACACACACACACACACACACACACACACACACACACACACACACACACACACACACACACACACACACACACAACACACACACAAACACACACACACACAAAACAACACACACACACACAAACACAAAACACACACAAAAACACACAAACACACACACACAAAAACACACACACAAAAACACACACAAACACACACACACCTATGTGACATCAACGCAGTCAAAACACAGTACAAACATTTCACAGGACGAGCTACAGGTTTGGGCTGGACTTATATTTAGTGCTGTCAAGTGATTAAAAAAATTGAGAGATTAAATAATTATGATCTGTAATTAATTAATCTAATTAATCTCTTTTTTAATCTCACTCAAAAGCCTCAACTTGAGGTATTTTTCATATTTAAAATGATTTTGCTTGGCGCATTTCACACATCACAGTCTCTGTTTATTTAGTGTCGTGTGATTGGACAACTGTCCTGTCAAGTCACGTCACGTCAACCTGCTGCGTCAACTCGTAGCAGCTCCACGATTAGCGACAGCTGCTACTTTAGCCTAAAGCTCCACACAGGAAATGACGAGAACAGAGTCAAAGACACAGACAGACCCGCCACCGGGACCCGGGACTGTCGCCGCTGGGACCCGGTGTTCCGGATTGTCTGGTGATCAGCTTAACTGGTAAAGGCGGGGCCACATCTGGAAGCATGGGGGATGTGTCCTCTCGCTTCATTCACTCCCATAGAGACACAAAACTGCCAGAGCTGTATTGTCGCGTTAAACCTTCTTTATCGTGGCGTATTATTTCCCCATTGAAAAAATAATCCAAATGTTTCCCGCACATGTTCCCATCAAGACCTGGTTTGAAATAACAAACGTTGCTCTTTACTGCAGCGCATGAACGCAGCTCAAACACTTGATCTGTTCGCTGCTCCAGACGCTCCTATAACAGGTGACATATCACTGTGTCATGTAACAAATAAACATGGTCAAACACAAAATACTGTCCGTGTCTTCACTGTCATGAATGTAGTGTTTGTGTAAACATGTACAGGCTTATATAATGTGTATAATGATCTAGTTCACACAATTTGCTACCAAAATAGGGATTGACTCATTGGATCATTTTGACACAATCACCCAGAGTGAAAATATTACACAACATCTCGCTGTGAACACAACAGGTAGACTACACATCTCCTGCTTCCAGATCCAGATGTGGTGGGCGTGCATCATGCTCCCAATCCTTTTAGTCAGGTACAAAAGAAATAACTATCATATAGGCCAAAAGTCGTTTTACACGTTCAGTATTTGTCATCCCTAATGCACTGTGTAATTGGCTGGTCTAGAATAAAGAAAAAATGTGACTGCGTTTGCTTATTATACGCTTCGTGATACAGAATATACATTCATCTGACCAGAGACAGACAAGAATGTTTTAGCATCAAGATCACTGAAAAACACTACACAATGAACATATAAACTTCAGTGACGACAAAAAGCCTCCAGTCAAAAAGGCTTCTATGCAGCCGCAGCGCAGCAACAACCAGATCAAGTGGTTAAGGCACGTGCACGCACATCTGCAGCCGAGTGGACACGCCCACCACATCTGGATCTGGATGCAAAAGATGTAGTCTACCTGTAGTCTACAGTCAGATGTTTTATATCTGGTTTTATCCTAGTTTAGACCTAGTTTAGACCCATATTAAGGCAGCAAATTGTGTGAAATGTCACATTGCATACATGTACATATAATATAGGCCGATCTCTACACACGCAGACCCCTGAGAGTAACAGGACTGGCAACAGTTTATCTTTGAGTATTTTTATCGGCAGGTTTGCGACTTGAAAGAAAACACAAGAACCATAATATTAGTTGTTGACATGGAGCGTCTACAGCAGCAGCAGCGCAGCGACAACCAGATCAAGTGGTTAAGGTGCACGCCCACCGCATCTACAGCTGAGTGGACACGCCCACCACATCTGGATCTGGAAGCAGGAGATGTGTAGTCTACCTGTTGTGTTCACAGCAAGATGTTGTGTAATATTTCACTCTGGGTGATTGTGTCAAAATGATCCAATGAGTTAATCCCTATTTTGGTAGCAAATTGTGTGAACTAGATCATTATACACATTATATAAGCCTGTACATGTCTACACAAACACTACATTCATGACAGTGAAGACACGGACAGTATTTTGTGTTTGACCATATTTATTTGTTACATGACACAGTGATATGGCAGCTGTTATAGGAGCGTCTGGAGCAGCGAACAGATCAAGTGGTTGAGCTGCGTTCATGCGCTGCAGTAAAGAGCAACGTTTGTTATTTCAAACCAGGTCTTGATGGGAACATGTGCGGGAAACATTTGGATTATTTTTCAATGGGGAAATAATACGCCACGATAAAGAAGGTTTAACGCGACAATACAGTTTCTGGCAGTTTTGTGTCTCTATGGGAGTGAATGAAGCGAGAGGACACGCCCCCCATGCTTCCAGATGTGGCCCCGCCTTTACCAGTTAAACTGATCACCAGACAATCCGGAACACCGGTCCCTCAAGTCTCAGGTCTATAGGACAGGACTGGACGGCGACTCGCGTACCACGCTCACTACAGCCCTGGGTGCTGTCCGATGCGTGCCTATTTCTAGTTCAGAGGTGTTTTTGACGAGAGGCTGTTTACAACCAGTGGCAGGACTTATTGTTTTTTTAATAAACCTCAACCTTTTATTATTGTCTTGTGTTGTATCGTCTACCACACAGCCTCAACAACTATTGCAGCTAATAATAATAATAATCTTAATATAATAATGATTATAATAACAACACATAATTAGCCTAATACTGTTAAAGAAAAACATGTTTGATAGCATGTCTGCTGTGTATGACTCCACCGCGTTGAAATATTTCTCAAATGGCAGTGCGCCCCCTGCTGGTGACCCACGCCCCTCCAGTAGATGAGCTCTGACGCCGACTCTGTGTGGGAGCGAGCGGGTGGATGATAAACTTCAGTCCCACAAACTAAATATAAGTGTAAAGTCAAATATACAAATGATTCATGTTTGTCTCACGCATCATTTTGTGCTGGAGATTTTATTTTGGCTTTAATAAAAACATTTTAAACAAACTAAACTTGCAGACGTTGCTCAGAGGGGGTTCTCTCTGCGACAGAGGGGTGTTCTCTCTGCGACAGAGGGTGTTCTCTCTCTGCGACAGAGGGTGTTCTCTTCTGCGACAGAGGGGTGTTCTCTCTCTGCGACAGAGGGGTGTTCTCTCTCTGCGACAGAGGGGTGTTCTCTCTCTGCGACAGAGGGGTGTTCTCTCTTGCGACAGAGGTGTTCTCTCTCTGCGACAGAGGTGTTCTCTCTCTGTGAGAGGGTGTTCTCTCTCTGCGACAGAGGGGTGTTCTCTCTGTGTGACAGAGGGTGTTTCTCTCTGTGTGACAGAGGGGGTGTTCTCTCTGTGTGACAGAGGGTGTTCTCTCTGTGTCAGAGGGTGTTCTCTCTGTGTGACAGAGGGGTGTTCTCTCTGTGTGACAGAGGGGTTTCTCTCTGTGTGACAGAGGGGTGTTCTCTCTGTGTCAGAGGGTGTTTCTCTCTGTGTGACAGAGGGGTGTTCTCTCTGTGTCAGAGGGGTGTTCTCTCTGTCAGGGGTGTTCTCTCTGTCAGAGGGGTGTTCTCTCTGTGTCAGAGGGATGTTCTCTCTGCGTCAGAGGGATGTTCTGCTGATGCTGAGTCTGTCAGACGTGTGCAGGTTTATCACAGATGTGACGAGAACGGGAATGAAAATTAGGCGACAATTCTTTGCGGGAGCGAGTGGAGCAGGACTGCACAGTGCGACTGTGTCCTAACAACACAGAAAAACAGATTTTATAATAAGACAATTCGCACAGAAACAGTAAAGTTAGAGATTAAAAATGAGATTAACACAATTAAAAAACATAACACGCTAAATATGACTGTAATTAATTAATCACAATTAACGTGATAATTTGACACCCCTAATTATATAGTTTATAGTATGGAGAATATAGTTATAATCATTTAAAAATATCAACCAACCAGCTTTATTTATAAGTTTTATTACCTTTTTATGATAAAATATGGGCATTTCCTTCCTACACTGAACCAGGTCTGAACCAGGATCAGACCCACACCAAGACCTCGAGAACCGTGGCCTCGGATTTGGAGGAGCTGATTTCCGTCCCGGTCGCTCGGCCGCAAACCCCCAGTGCTGCAGGTCCTGGTTTAGTCCATAGACGGTTTATAAACGGACGTAACTCACCTGCGAGTCGCCGCCGAAGTCCAAAGAGGAAACACCTCCAGCTCCTCCAGACTCTCAGTCCACATCTTCACACAGTCTCTGGTTTAGTCCTGGTCCTCTGTCCATAAAACCCCACAGGACACCACGAGGGACACGTCACACAGAGCCCCCCCCACAGGACACGTCACACAGAGCCCCCCCACAGGACACCACGAGGGACACGTCACACAGAGCCCCCCCACAGGACACGTCACACAGAGCCCCCCACAGGACACCACGAGGGACACGTCACACAGAGCCCCCCCACAGGACACGTCACACAGAGCCCCCCACAGGACACGTCACCACAGAGCCCCCCCCACAGGACACCACGAGGGACACGTCACACAGAGCCCCCCCACAGGACACCACGAGGGACATGTCACACAGAGCCCCCACAGGACACGTCACACAGACCCCCCCCCACAGGACACCACGAGGGACACGTCACACAGAGCCCCCCCACAGGACACCACGAGGACACGTCACACACAGAGCCCCCCACAGGGACACGTCACACAGAGCCCCCCCCCACAGGACACCACGAGGACACGTCACACAGAGCCCCCCACAGGACACCACGAGGGACACGTCACACAGAGCCCCCCCACAGGACACGTCACACAGAGCCCCCCACAGGACACCACGAGGGACACGTCACACAGAGCCCCCCCACAGGACACCACGAGGGACACGTCACACAGAGCCCCCCCCCACAGGACACCACGAGGGACACGTCACACAGAGCCCCCCCCACAGGACACCACGAGGGACACGTCACACAGAGCCCCCCCCACAGGACACGTCACACAGAGCCCCCCCCCACAGGACACCACGAGGGACACGTCACACAGAGCCCCCCCCCCAGGACACCACGAGGACACGACACGTCACACAGAGCCCCCCACAGGACACCACGAGGGACACGTCACACAGAGCCCCCCACAGGACACCACGAGGGACACGTCACACAGAGCCCCCCCCACAGGACACCACGAGGGACACGTCACACAGAGCCCCCCACAGGACACCACGAGGGACACGTCACACAGAGCCCCCCCACAGGACACCACGAGGGACACGTCACACAGAGCCCCCCCACAGGACACCACGAGGGACACGTCACACAGAGCCCCCCACAGGACACCACGAGGGACACGTCACACAGAGCCCCCCCACAGGACACCACGAGGGACACGTCACACAGAGCCCCCCACAGGACACCACGAGGGACACGTCACACAGAGCCCCCCCACAGGACACCACGAGGGACACGTCACACAGAGCCCCCCACAGGACACCACGAGGGACATGTCACACAGAGCCCCCCCACAGGACACCACGAGGGACACGGTCGACTCTTCTCCAAATCCACAAAGCTCATGTGGACTGTTCAACCCTCAACCGCCTGATGGATCTTTGTAGATCTGTGTAGATCTGTGTAGATCTGTGTAGATCTTTGTAGATCTGTGTAGATCTTTGTAGATCTGTGTAGATCTGTGTAGATCTTGTAGATCTTGTAGATCTGTGTAGATCTGTGTAGATCTGTTCTGTAGATCTGTGTAGATCTGTGTAGATCTGTGTAGATCTGTGTAGATCTTTGTAGATCTGTGTAGATCTTTGTAGATCTGTGTAGATCTTTGTAGATCTGTGTAGATCTGTGTAGATCTGTGTAGATCTTTGTAGATCTGTGTAGATCTGTGTAGATCTTTGTAGATCTGTGTAGATCTGTGTAGATCTGTGTAGATCTGTGTAGATCTGTGTAGATCTGTGTAGATCTGTGTAGATCTTTGTAGATCTGTGTAGATCTTTTGTAGATCTGTGTAGATCTGGTCCACTGTTCCACGAATCCAAGATTTAACTCTCGGTCAGATTCTCCTCTCCAGTCCCTGCAGGACACGGAGCCGAAGGTCACATGACACAAAGACAAAGTCACTCTTTGACCTCCGTCCTGTGTGTCCTGGTGTTTGTTTTGGACAAACTGTGACACAGATGTTCAATAACGGAACGGAGCTCAGGTTCAGATCAGCGGTCGTTCCTCCTGATCGTCCCGCCCACCCCCCTCTTCACGTGTCAGTGTCACGGCCCACGTGAGCGCCCCCCAGTGACTGTACATGGACACTGACATTAGAGGTGGGCGATATCTCGATATTTTTAATATATCGATATTTTTTTTTTAAACTCGATATGAATTCTGACATATCGTATATATCGATATAATGCTTATATTCAATTTTGATTTCGCCGCTTTGCTTGTCTTCTCTGTCGTCGCCCGCGCGCCCTCGCCTCCCTGATTTTGTTCGCTCGTGTCTCCTTCACTCGTCACTATCGCCGTGAACGCCGAAAGTTGCTGCCAGTGAAAAGCTTCAAGCACGACGAAACTTTTCCACCATTTACAGCCAAGGCCATCAACAGCACATCCTCATGTTCCACTGAGTCATGTCCTTTAGTCCAAACAAAGTTGAACCGCAAGAGCAGCACGTGGAGTGCGCTGTTTATGCAAATGAGCCATGCGCTTTTTAAGTTTCGTTTCTGTAAAACGTAAACAAGTGTAACCAAGGAGAAATGTATTTTTGTTTTATTTTGAATTTCACCAAATCCTTCACTTTAATCACTTTAATTAAATTTCCATTGGTATTGTGTGGTTTTATGCATGGTTTAGCCTCTTTCCCAATGTTATTATTATGTTAGTAAGAGTTGCACATTTTGCCTGTACTGTCCCTTTAAGAGCAACGTGGTTTGCGTGCTGCACATGTGCACCTCTCTCAGTCTGTACAATGCTACTGAGGAGGGGACTGATGAGCTGCGTGCATGGAGAAAACATGTGACAGAGATTTGTATTTTTCTTTCATTTGTGCAGAACCACCAGTAAACGTGGTATCCAGTATCCATTGGTCACCAGTGTCTCATGGTCCTTCCTTCAACCAGCGCAGTACACAGGGACACAACGCAGATATAATTAAGGGTTAACGGATGTGCACCAAAATATTAGACTGTTAATGATCAGACGCGCACCCGTTACACAAGTCTGCGCAAAGCTGCAAAAAAAAAAAACATAAAATAAAATAATTAACACTATAATCTCAAACGGGCTGATGTGGCTCTTGAGTCGTTATGCTATATATCTTGTAAAGTTTAGTAATGTAAATTCTATTTATGCAGAAGATTTTAATTAATAATCTGCTGCAGTGTCACTTGTACAAAAGTGTTTGGAAACGTTGGGTTTGATCTGCAGTGGATTGTGGGAAACCTTACAGCTCCTTACTGCTGCATAGGAACATGGATCTGTTAAAATAAGGAACATCCTGAGCTTCTTCTGTTAAAAGAGTTCATGGTTATGGTTTATGTGGTCTGGATAACAGAGTTAATGCAAAGATGAGCTTGAGTTAAGTTGTTTTATTTATGAATGAAACAAAGGAAATATGTTTTATTTCTTTTATTTGACAGTTTATTATTTATGTAATTAGGGTTTTTTGTAATCTTAAATGTTCCTATATGAACTGCCGACCTCTTACAATTGAATTTTTAAAAAAAAGGACCTTGTGGAATTTGGCAGATTTGTTTTTGCAGTTTTCAGTTTTAGGGGATTATTATTTTTTCCTGTACAGATATAGAGATATATATCGTATATCGAGATGTAGCAAAATAAATCGAGATATATTTTTTGATCCATATCGCCCAGCCCTAACTGACATTATTGATAATTAGTTATAATATTTTTTATTGAGCCAAAAACAGAGCACAATTCAAATTGTACAGGATGAACAGCGCTCAGTCCTTTTGGTATATAAAAGTTAAAATAAAATAAAAATAGAAATAAAAATAAGAATAAAACTGAGAACAGTAGTAACAGCCTGCGGAGGTACATATGTCTGAATTTGGAGATGTTATTCACATAGTTACAGATTCACACACTTTCTTAAATGACATTAGTTTATCCTTTAACAGACATTATTGATAATTACTGTGACTTTGGTGACATTACACCAGATCATGTAAAAGCTACTGAAAAATAATATTCACTATAAAAAGGTAATAAAACTTCAGATGGTCAAATAAAGGTTGTAGTATTTGGATATTGTCAGTGCTGTGAGTAAAAGCTGCTGAATATTTATTCATTTTTATAACTTGTTATATTATGACATCGGGAAAGTCGTGGTTCTAGTCCGTCCAAAATGTTGCATTTACGTTGTAATTAAACTGTAACCCCCAATTCACACCAAAGCTGCACGGTGTGTAAACGCAGCAGCTCAGCACACGAGCAGCAGACGTGCTGCTTTACAACTCGATTTGAACCGGTCTGACAGTTTAACACCGACAGAGTCACACACACGTCCAACGAGCGTCTGGCACTGACGCTGCTCCACAGGTTGGACTTTTTAATTTTGCAGCGTCAACGGCGCGTCTCCAAGGTTTTTAGCAGAGGAAAGACAAGAAATAAACTCAGGACTCAGGACTAACCCAGGACAACCCAGGACTAAACCAGGACTAAAACCAGGACTGAACCAGGACTAAACCAGGACCAGGACTCACTGTCGAAATGTGCTCGGAGGTCCTTCTGTGTGGCCCCGAGTGTCCGCGGGCGAAAGGACCGGTGCAGATGTAGCATATCAAGAAGGGGTATGCAAGGGACAAAAGGGGTGGAGTTGGTGTAAGGTACGGGCTAGAAAACAGAAGGCTAGGCTGTGGCTCTCTGGGAGGTAGGGAAACAGTAAAAAGCACACAACAAACTAGAGAGATATGGTTGGTATTTTTATATCGAAAAGTGAAATATATATATATATACAATATTTACAATATTTACAATGCTCTTCAGATTTCCTCACGTTTGGTTAATACAAGTGAACAATGGGAAACAGGAGTGGTGGACAAGGCACTTTGTTAATGTCCTTTATCATTGTCAAAACCAAAGGGTGAAATTTAATGTCCGCACTTCGTGTAGAAGTGTGCGTATAGTCTTTTAAGGTGTGTGTAAGTGTAATTGTCCAAACGCGGGTTGCGTAGGGATAATGCGGGAGCGGACTGGCTACAACAGCCCCTACCCGACCGTAGAAACTGTTGGAAGTGTCTTTAGTTGTAGGCAACGTTCCTGGGTTCAGCTCGCCATCGGGATGTTTTTTCTCATCCGAAATCACCTGGCCTGTGATAAATAACAGTACTAGTCTTAATAAAATACAGTTCGGCTGATTAGCTATTAGCCATAGCTATCGGTAGTTCTGTAATTAACAATGTATCTACTAGCTAGCTTAATTCATATGTACACTGTATTTCAGTCCACACAGTAGTAAAATGACATGAACAATAAATGAATAGACGATATTAGCATACCAATAGCCTGCAATAC
>NW_026571515.1:1080950-1108277 GCF_026225935.1 Boleophthalmus pectinirostris | reverse complement strand
AACTTGCAGTAAGAAGTTAATTTTTAAATGATGTAAGATCATTTGGGCCAAGTCACCTGGAAGCCTGAGGGACAAGAAAAATTTGTCTGAGGGCCGCATTTGGCCCACGGGCCGTAGTTTGGACATGCCTGGTTTAATGCCACACTGTGGAACATTCCAGACCAATCAACAACGTCTCCATGGAGAAAAGTGACACAGTGCAGCTTTAAAACTTTAAACTCTATAGATGTGAATGTTCAGAGTCACAGAGTCTTGAGGACGGTTTTGTGGGTTTAACTTTACTGATGCTGTGACTTGGTGCTGTGAAAATACTGTAATAATGTTTTTAATAAAAATACTGTAATAATGTTTTTAATAAAAATACTGTAATAATGTTTTTAATAAAAATACTGTAATAATGTTTTTAATAAAAATACTGTAATAATGTTTTAAATAAAAATACTGTAATAATGTTTTTAATAAAAATACTGTAATGTTTTTAATAAAAATACTGTAATAATGTTTTTAATAAAAATACTGTAATAATGTTTTTAATAAAAATACTGTAATAATATTTTTAATAAAAATACTGTAATAGTGTTTATGTTTGTTCATCAGATGAATCACTGGAACAGTAAAGTGTGGCAGGAATAAAAAAGTCAAAGATGTGTGCAGTACATGTGCACAACGGAGTCAAATTATAATATCCAAAAACTGTACATGTTTGTCTGTAGTTCAGCATAAAATAAATAAACCAGGACTAATCTTGGGCTCGAGAGACGGAGAGAGACAGAGACCGAGTCCAGACACTCAGTCCTGGTTTAGTCCTTGTACTGTGGCTCTATTAAAAACTCAGGCAAGATCGAAATTCCAAGTGCAGATGGTTTATTGTGCCAGTGTCCAAAGTGGAAAAAAATCCCAAAAACAGTGCAAAAATATTTACAGCAAGAAAACAGGGTCGAGTTCAGCGTTAACTGTCCCTTTAAGATCCTTGTTCAGCACAAAGACGTTTCCTGCTCTGTAACCGGTGGCAGACTGACTGACAGACAGAAACAGCTCCCCTTTAAACCACCTGACTCCTCCCACTGAGCAACACATCTAAATCATTATAAAGACAAACAATTTAACCATAAACCTCCTTGTCTATGCTACATTGAGCACACAGTCATAAAGTACATTAAATGTCAAAAATAATAGGTGAAAAACGTGAGGAAAATCATATTACATAACACGCGTCACGTGATCAGCACCACGGCCCGAACAGCGACTATTTCAACCAACAGGAAATAAAGGCTCAGTTTGGCAGAGGCGCCGCGTCAGAGGAGAGAGAGATGACGTCATCGCACAGGTAAGAGACAAGTATGAAACAAACTACTGTAACGAGCTCAAGTGTGCAGCCTTGGAGAATTAGTAACGGAGGAAAGAGGGGAAAAGGTGATAATAGTGAATACGGCGCAGATGAATGAAACAGCGGGAAACGGGGAGTGAACTGGTGTGTGCGGGATGAATCAGTGTGTGTGTGTGTGTGTGTGTGTGTGTGTGTGTGTGTGTGTGCGCGGGCACGTCACTGCAGACCGCGGTTACGTGTAGAGGGAAAACACCACCTAAAATCATAGACTGACTGACTCCATCACAGTCCTGTTTTACACATGGTTTAGTCCTGGTTCAGTTCTGGTTTAGTCCTGCTTGTAACAAAACAATCTGAAGAGCCTCTTGGGAGCCGAAAGAGCCGTCTGCTTTTAGTGAACCGAGCCAAAAGAGCCGGTTCTCCAAAAAGAACTGGAATCCCCATCATCACTCGTGTTTAGAATGTGACGATGTAAAAATGTCATTAGTCCGACCGACTGTAAATGTGACACAAAAAGTCAGAAGAACAATAAATGTTTCCTAAATAAACCCAATTTAAAATCCACTAGAGCCAAACCCAAGTTTTTTAAACAATTCAAGATTTACAGTGAATTTTTACATCACTAAATATATCGGTGATTATATCGACAGCTACAACTTCCATTTTATCGGTTTCATATCGGCCACAGCAAAATCCGTATCGGTCGGACTCTGGTCTTTATGTTTTGTTTTTTTTTAGATTTTGTGATTATTAAAAACAGATTTACAAACAGATTTCTTTTTCTGCTTATAAAATCATCTGAAAACTCAAAAAAAAAAAAAAATACAAAAAAATACAGATAAAAATGAAACGTGGTGAGTTTCTGTGATCAGAGTTCATGGTCCTGTTCAGGAGTTTGATTTCAAAAGAGATTTGTTTCACTTGTTTCACTTGTTTAACTTGTTTAACCTGTTGTAGATCCAGTGAAGTCGTCTCTTTGTGGTCAGATTGTGTTAAAATAAAGATGAAGATCTGATCATTTCCCAGTAGATGATTGGATCTCATTTGCATAAAGAGTTTTTCCTTCATCAGTAATCACATAATGTTGGTCTGACGCACTGTAGATGTTAAATGTGTGATGTGGTCTTTGTGTTTTCTCTGTTTTGCTCCTGTAGACGGGTCATTTCTTCTCTTGGTGCTGGTGATGTATTAGGCTTTTTCATTGCAAACACTTGTTTCTTGATGATATAAATCAGTCCAACTGAAACTAATGACACAAGCCATACGACACCAACACCAACACCAACCCCAACGGCTACAGTTGAGTCTTTTTCTCCACATTCAGCGTCCGACTGTGAGGTTCCTTCTTTCACTGTGACTTGGTTCTTCTCTTCACACCTGGAACAGAACAGAACAGAACAGAAGAGTCAGAGTCACAGCTCGGACTTTACACAGACATGTTATATTTGACTTTCTGGTTGTTTTTAGCAGAACACATCAGAGGAAAGTCATTTCAGATTCGTTTTATTTTCTCGTGTGATAAAGACAGGCTGGAGATGACGGGTGTTTGTTGTTTTCAGGACGACTCTGGATTGTTCTGGTTCATGAAATGGTTTTGTGTTTCGCTCGTTTGGCTGGTTTCAGATTTTCTTGTTCTGTTTGTTCTTTTATTGCTCTTGTTTGTCTGTGAGCCTTTTCATTTCATTCTTTTTAATGTTTATTTTACAGAGTTTATTACATTATATTATTTATTGTTTTAGTTGTAGTTAACTGGTATATCTGCCGTCAGTGGCAACTGTCATACATTAGTTTTGTAATATTCATACTGACATAGTAAAATGTTTAAAAAGAAATATTTTACTTAAATAAGTTATTTTTTTTCAGTAAGTTCATGTTAATTAATTTCATTTTATTTTGGCTGAATTCTTCCACTTCCAATTACATATCGTTTCGAGGGGAAGTTTTAACAGGTGCACAGTCTCAACTGGGAGACACACGAGGAGCTGCTCTGTCCTCTGAGATAAAAGGACATTTTTTTGTTTTAAGGTGAAAGTTTTCAAAAGGACAAGACTTTATTCTCTTTGAGTGGATGTGGCCAATGAGGGACATTTTGTCTTGTTTTTATTGTGTGATTATTTTTTTTTCTGTCTGTGTTTTGTATCTGAGGGTTAATTTTAAGTTTTGTTTTTTTCTTTTCTATTCTGACATTGAGATTCATTTACATGTGAAGACACGTGGAAGACTCATATCTGAATAAATGTTTGTTAAAACCAAAGAAAGATTTTGAGCCTTGTTTAAACTTGAGGGGTGGGTTACTGTACCGTGTGTGCGGCCGACAGACTGACAGAGTCCCATTAGAGAAGGAGTCTGGAGGACACGGAGAACAAACTGTGTCTGTAGAAGAACTCCCTGTGAACACACAGATCACAGGTCACACACATTAACACTATGTACTATATTTTACTCAAGTAAGAGTTCTGTTACTTCAGTAAAACTATGATTCAAGTAGGAGTAAAAGTATTTTGGTAGAAAAGTATTGTGAAAAGTAGAATCTCTTGTAAATATAAGTGAGTCGTCCTCTGTGCTGCGTCTGTCTGGACGTTTAGGAAACTGTGGCACAAACTAAAACCTTTTATTTTTTTACCATTTTCTGCTTCAACAGACAAATCAATGAATAAATACAAGAGACAAAATGAACAATAAATCACTTCTAATCACTTTCACCATCACAGAACAGAACTTGGGTGAAGAAAATATCCATTTATAAAATATTGGTGTGTGAAGTCAGAGTTTTAAATCAGAGCTGTTCTACAAACTCCACTCAGAACGTTTCAGGTCACAGTTTCTTCTCATCCACTATGGAGATTTATTTGATCTGATCTGAAAGTTCTGGAGTGAATAAATGTAGAGCAAATAGACTGCTCCAAAAAAACTCAAAGGAACATTTTGAAAACACTTCAGATCTCAAAGTGAAAAAAAATCTGTTGTACATCAAAACAAATCTGTACAAAATCACACAATAAGGATTTACCACTTTTAATGGAAACAACATTTTCAGCCACAGAAGCTTCATTTTATCGACAGTCTGAAAATCAAAGTGAAATAATGAAGTGTTGGACTCGACCAGTTTGACTAAATGTAATTTGTGTAACTCAATGCTCGTCAGTGTCTCGTGCGGCTCCTGTTTGTTGTGGGATTCTCCAGATGAGGTGATGGATGGTGTCCTCAGTGTTTTGTCTGTCACAGGGATTATAGATGGAAATTATGTCTGAGAGCTACAGTCTGGTACAAAGAATCTTTTCATTGTTTCTTTGATTAATGCCCCTGTACATGGTCCCTGTAAACTTAACTCAAGTCAACTCAAGTCAACTCAAGTCAACTCAAGTCAACTCAAGTCAACTGCTGTTTAGATGTGGGATGTTCTCCAGGTCTGTGTGAGCATCACTGAGTTCCTGTAGAGTCTGAGGAGGAACCTGGAGCATCTGATGGACCCAAACATCATGTCCCAGAGGTTCTGTCAGGTTTAAGTCAGGTGATGGTGAAGGACGTTCAGTCGTATTGATCCATCCATGGAGCAGCAACAGAACGTTCTCCTCATCTTCTCCAGACTCTTTCTCGTCTGTCACAGGAGCTCAGGGTGAACCAAAGCAGCCAAAAAACATCAAGAGAAAAAACTGGAAATGAGTCCCGGTTCAGGGTCCAGTCCTGTTTCAGGGTCCAGTCCCGGTTCAGGGTCCAGTCCCGGTTCAGGGTCCAGTCCCGGTTCAGGTCTCACTGGTGTCACTTTACTGCCCCTGTGTTCATTTCCATGAAAAGAGGAGCATCTGTTTGTTCCTCAGCTCTGTCCACATTTGTATAGTTATACAACTGATTCTTTCACATTGGAGATGCGAAGTGTTTCTTGTATTTTTTCTTGAGCAGTGCAGCTTTGATTGTGTAAAGTCAAACATGTGCAGCTCAGTGCAGTTTTATTGTGGAAGTGCAGATTGTTCTGAGTTGTTTTTCTCACCTGGTTGTTGGATAAATTCTCCAGGTGAACAGAGCGAGTGTTTCTGAGACGCTTCACAGTTTCCCTCGTCTGACGGTTCCACACAGAAGAACCTGTCCTCAGGTTCACACAGGGTGTTAGAAGTGGAGGTACACGAAACCTTCACTCTCAGACCAGAACCTGGACACAACAAACACACACACACACACACACAGTTACACATGATTTCTGGACAAAACAGGAAAATGTAAACATTCCTAATTTACTTAAATTAAATTTAAGATAATCACAGACAGGTTTTCACATTTATCTGATCAGTTCCGTTTGGTGATTTTTGTGATTAATCTAATGAATGCCATAGTTAACTCACGACTGATCACAAATTAATTGCACGTTGTTGCCCCCTGAATCATTTTAATCTTTTTATCAACATAGAAAAGTGGATAGGCTTTGTGTAAATGTTTTTTTTATTTGCAAACCAGAACAGTTGGTAGTGAGACAACTTTGCTCTGGATGTTCCACTGTCATGTTCCACTTTGATGAAGTGCGTCTCTTCTGTCGTCAGAACAGTCAAAGTGACTGAAGTTCCCACTGTGGGTGAAACAATCAGCTCTGACCTGAGGTCGTTCTCATGACTGAGGGACGTCCAGTGATCTCCTGTGTTTGTCCAACACCTGCTGTACTAAGGGCACATTCACACTGGGACTTTTGGACCGTGCAGTGGTCAGATGTTGTTGCCTGGGGATCTGTGGCCCATGTTTGCACCTGTGCGGCCTGGGTCCCAAACAGGGTCCACACTCCATGTCCCCAGCCTCCTCCGGAGGCTTCTCCCGGAGGTGCGAGTTGAAAGTCCCTCTAATAGAGGCTCCACCAAATGTTCCCAACAGACCCTCACTACACGCTTGGGCCTGCCAGGTCTTTCCGGCTTCCTCCTCCACCAGCGAACCAACTCACAACCAGGTGGTGATCAGTTGACAGCTCTTGACTCTCTTCACCCGAGTGTCCAAGACACGCGGCCGGAGGTCACATGACACGACTACAAAGTCGATCATCGACCTCCGGCCGAGGACGTCCTGGTGCCACGTGCACTTATGGACCTTGTGCTCGAACATGGTGTTGGTTCTAAACAAACCATGATTAGCAGAAGTCCAATAACAGAACACTACTCGGGTTCAGTTCAGGGAGGCCGTTCCTCTCCAAGTGTCACTGTCAGGGGCGGCAGTAGCTCAGTTGGTAGAGCATTTGCCCACTGATCTGAAGGTTGGCGGTTCGAATCCAGCTCGCAACATAAACATCACAGGTTGAGCGTCAGATCCACTGACCCACAGGTTGGCTGGTGTGATTCCAGCTCCCACAGATGAATGCTGTGGGAGATGGAATCACAACACCAGTGAGTGGTTCCTTGTTGTAAAGAGCTTTGAGTGCCTTGAAGGTGGAAAAGCGCTATAGAAAAATGTGACCATCACCCACGTGGGCACTGAAGTCCCTGGTTGGTGCACTGTCTAGTCCCTCCCAGGGCCTGGCAGAAGGCTGGGTACTCAAGTACTCTGCTCTGCTGTTCGGCCCGTAGGCAACACCACAGTGAGAAACCTGTCCCCGGATGCGACCCTCTCGTTCACCGGGGTGAACTCCAGCAATGAGCCCACACCAGCCCAACACCAGAGCCCACACCAGCCCGCTGCCGCTCCCTGCGGCCAACACCAAAGAAACAGAGTCCAGCCCCTCTCAAGGAGTTGGGTTCCAGAGCCCAAACTGTGCGTGGAGGTGAGGCCGACTATATCCAGACAGGACCTCTCAACCTTCTGCACAAGCTCAGGCTTGTGTTTGCTCAGGGCTTTGGAGTTGCATGCTATAAGACTATGCAGTGGTGTAGTTCATACCTGCAGCGCACATCCTACAGCGCAGACACTCTGTCCTCCCTGTGGGCTTGTTCATGTACGTCCCACCGTCACATGGGAGACACGATGTGCTGCGGAACTCTGTGCAGTGTTTATTCACTCGAGTGCCTGTCAGCAGCAGATAAATACATTACAATTCATAACACCAACAGAGAAGCACAAAGAGCTGTGACAGTTTTAGCACTTCTTTTATCAGTCCCTGATTACTTGTTACCCTGAAAACACAGAAGATCAGCTCCAGTCAGAGACAACGCAGCAGTGGGACTGGTGGAACTGTTAAGGACCAAAATAGTGCCCAATTGTTCGCTTTTATGGTACAAGCATGAAACTTTGCCAGATTATTAACATCCCTAGGACCAACATTTATGGATATGGAACCAAGTCGACCTTGGAGCTGAGGACTGCACATGTCACATAACGGCTGACATGGAAACGAGGTTGGGAGCTAAATTATTGCTTTAACTGCCTTTTTTGGAAAATAATGTTAAATAATCATATGGGTTATAAAAGAAAAATGTATTCTCAAGATACTAGCTACTGCAAAGCGGTTTCAATGCCGTTTTTAAAATGAAAGTAAAAATGAAATCACAGAAAGATATTTGCTACTAAACTAATGGTGTTTTTTAAAAGGTGCATTGTGTAAATTTTCTGGTCTCCATGGAGATGTTATTGCTTGCTGGAATATTTCACAGTATGGTATTAAACATTTCTATCTCCATGGAGACTAAACTAGACCAAGTTGCAGGTCAGATCTGTGGACCCCGCTCACAGTCACAATGTCTGTTTTTCTAGGTATTTTTGGGCAATAAAACCACCTGTGATTGAATACATGTAAGGTAGATCTGTTTAACCCTTCCAGACCTAAGGGCATTTTTGGTACATTTGTCCTCGCCTGGATTTTTTTCCTAATTTTTGCTATTAAAACTCCCCCTTTTATCCCCTAATGAAGTGTTATACATCCTTTTTTTCAGTACAACCTGTTCTTTCACAATCTGAGTGCTGTAGTTGTGTCATATGGCTGTAATAAAAGCTATAGCACTAGAAATACAAAGGAAAAAAAAAAAAACGGAAAATAATATTCACACTCCTTTATTCAAAACACACAGCAAACATGTATAAACAACTTTTTAGACATAATACTTAGTTTAGGGTCTTAGCTACAAAAGTGCAAAATATGAAGTTTGTAGGTATTCTAAAAATGTCATTTTTGCCCTCAAAACAAAAAAAGTGCACTCGTCCAAGTCCTTCACTAGTGCCAATCATGGAAGCAGTTCCTATCAGGCACCAGGCATAGTGCCACATCACAGGCCTTGCATTTCCATGCAGTACACTGCCTCTTCCCCTGTGTTTGTCAGTAGTGCACACATGACAGCCTCCCATATGATCCTTGCCTGCTGCGGTCTTCCTGGTGTGGTGGTTAGTAAGTGTGGTGATGGAGATGAAGTACTGAGGAGTGGAGATCTGGATCTTCCATGCCCTCCATCCCTGCCCCTCCTCCTGCTCTCAGAGGAGATCGTAGGTGTTGAAGGTGTTGATGGTTCTGGACGGGTGGCTGGGGTTGTAGACACTGATGAAGCTGGGGAGACACCTGAAGTGAATGGCACAGGGGAATCTGGAGGAGCCTGAGGAACATCCTCTGACTCAGCACTAAACAAAAGAAAAGGAAAAAATGTTAGTTTGTGTAAAACTTGTGTATTACATATGGACTACAACAAGTCTAAGTCTAGTGCAGCAGGGGCAAAGACAATGCACAACCCCATCCCCCACCCAAATGGTGTCAACAGATTATGACCTCACTAATTAGGACATCCACACCTCCCAAACCACTTCATCCACTTTACACATGTAGTTTGTAGCTCGTTATTACAAACAACAACATACATGTCATAAGTCTAGTGCAACACAGGTAAACAGTTGTCTGAAGTTCACAATCTCATCCCCCACCTAAATGATTAAACCCCTCACGCATCAAATAAAACTGTATCCAAACAATGCGTAAATAGGCATTACGCATGCTACTATTATGTATTTACGCCCGTTTACTACAAGTGTGCATGATGTTTGCTCTAAATAACTATGAAATATTTGCTACTTACTCTTCAATAGGGTCCAGATCCTCCAGATAATCCAACTCTTCATCTGTATAAAAAGTGTCCACATCGGACTCGGCGTCACTGCCAGGCTCCGTTACCATCGCCACTGCTTCCAGCAAGGAAAGTGACGCTTTGCGGCCATTTCTGTTCGTTCGTTCTTTCTTTCTTCTGATAGACTTCCCGGAGCTCTTTATCCTCTGTGCGCAAAACAATAAATGCCTTGGCACACGAATGTGTGTACGCCAAGCGCGCATCTGCGCGCACCTGCTCACACCCGCGCGCACCCGATTCATTGCTCGGCACTAGGCTGTTTACGTCCTGTTGGGTGTATTATGTATCATTTGCAAGTAAAAAAAAAACCTTTCAAATAAAAATAGTAAGAGATGCGCAATTACGCACACCAAGATGCGTAATTTGCCATTTACTTGAGAAATAATGGTACTTAGGTCTGCTTTATCAAATGCTATGAGCACAGTCGCTCAGAGGAGAAACTATCTTGACTTACAACAATCTTTGGCAAAGTTTGGGCCAATGAAAATGGATGGAGCGCGTCACGCGCCGAAGAGCAAAGTTCCTATTGGACACCTGTTTTCACTACGTCACCACGCAGCGTGCGTGTGACGTAGGATGATGCCGGAAAGATGCTCGTAAAGCCACGGGTTTTATCTATACAAGGAAAAATTTAGTCTCTATCTTTTATGGTTAAAAAGTTATGCGCGGTTATGTAAAACATGTCCGCCGGTATCGTATACGATACCGTCGGTTTGGAAGGGTTAATGTCACACTGTAGAACATTCTAGGCAGAGCAGTGGCATATCCATAGTAACAAGCAGGTGACAGACCCCCAGTCAAAAAGTTACAGTGAATCTTTAATAGTATAATTTACTGTTTCTAGTGCTTTTTCTTTTTTTTTGGTAATCTTAGAGCAAACTAGGTAAATTTGCTAAATAATCTGATCAAAAATGTGTAAAAATGAGAGTGTGTGAACTCCAGTGGCCTCTGTGGTATCAAGTACTATGTGACATCACATAGAACTGCCCTGATTACAGCCTGTTGTTTCTGTTTATAAAACCCTGGTTATGAGGGGGAGTTTGTCGTGTGGATACCTGTCACACTGTTCCTTATACCCCCTAGCCCCGCCCCTCTCTTTCACTCTCTTCTTTAGTCCTCCAAGTAACTCAGTTTATCAGATCTATTTGAAATGTGTTTGTGGGCGGAGTTTACGTGTTTAGTCCCACTTTAAGGCAAATGTAAAACATAGTTTTGTGTAGGTTTGATTTTCTATCTTCATTTCTCTCTCCCTCCTCTTTGTTTAGTCTCTATTTTCAATGGTTCAATCAGCAAATTTCCTGGTTCAAATAGTGAAAAAACTACTGAAAATCTGAATAAAAGTACAGTTACATAGCAAAACATCTACTCAATTACAAGTACTACTGCGAAACTTGTACTTGAGTGAAAGTATAAAGTGCACATATAAAAATCACTAACTACACAAGTGACTAGTATTTAAGGCTTTGTACATAAAACTTGAAGCTGACTTAAGTTTCTTTAATTCAGTCTTGTTCTGGACGTTACGGCTGCTTGTTACCATGGAGATTTCATTGCTTTGCCTGAAATATTCCGCAGTATAGCATTAAATTTATTTATGTAACCTTAATTTTATTTTGGGTGTTTTAATTGCTCAAAAATACCTTGAAAAAACATGGGGGGTCACTTCTCCATAGATCTGACCTGTAAACATGGCCTGGTTGCACCACTGTTTTGTCTCCAAGGAGACAGACAAGTTTAATGCCATACTGAGGAACAATATAACACTGCCATTATCACTCCCAGCAGAAAAGTTACATAGTACATCTTTAATACTACTAACAGATGTCTGACCAAAAAATATCTGCATTAATATTAGAATTGCCAGTGTGTAAATGATCTTGCATTTTATTATCCTTACCATAATGAATGAATGTTAGCTTAGCAACATCTGTGCTTAAATTGTCTTTTAAGGCGTCACGGTGATGAATTAAAATTTGGCATGTGCCACAAATAAACCACAATCATCACCAAATTAATTTACCCCCCTAAAACACATCACGGTAACAATAATGACAAGAGCAGAGGTGGACGGATGTGGTGTGGCTCTATTAAAAACTCAGGCAAGATCGAAATTCCAAGTGCAGGTGGTTTATTGTGCCAGTGTCCAAAGTGGAAAAAAATCCCCCAAAAGTCCAAAAAGTATTTACAGCCAAAAAACAGGGTCGAGTTCAGCGTTAACTGTCCCCTTTAAGATCCTTGTTCAGTGCACCGACGTTTCCTGCTCTGTAACCGGTGGACGACTGATTAACAGCCAGGAACGGCTCCCCTTTAAACCACCTGACTCCTCCCACTGAGCAACACATCAAAATCATTATAGAGACAAACAATTTAACCATAAACCTCCTTGTCTATGCTACATTGAGCACACAGTAATAAAGTGCATTAAATGTTAAAAATAATAGCAGAAAAACGTGAGGAAAATCATATTACATAACACGCGTCACGTGATCAGCACCACGGCGCGAACAGCGACTATTTCAACAACAGGAAACAGTGGCTCAGTTTGGCAGAGGCGCCGCGTCAGAGGAGAGAGAGATGACGTCATCACACAGGTAAGAGACAAGTATGAAACAAACTACTGTAACGAGCTCAAGTGTGCAGCCTTGGAGAATTAGTAACGGAGGAAAGAGGGGAAAAGGCGATAATAGTGAATACGGCGCAGATGAATGAAACAGCGGGGAACTGGTGTGTGCGGGATGAATCAGTGTGTGTGTGTGTGTGTGTGTGTGTGTGTGTGTGTGTGTGTGTGTGTGTGTGTGTGTTGCGGTTACGTGTAGAGGGAAAACACGTCACAACGGCTCATTCCAGTGATCCCACACCAGACTGAAAACACCTAAGAAATTGTGAAAATGGTGATTTGGGATTATGACCAAATTAAGGCAAGATCTGACCAGGTTTTGAGATGGTGTCGTATTTTCATTGTGATCTCTCAATGTGGAATGAGCTGTAGATATTCAGACTATAATTTAATCTAAAGAGGAGGCTCTGTTCACACCTGTACTACAGTGAGATATGGATTGTAATAAAGATATAAACCCATTATTAAGACCACAAATGTACTATGTTTTAGCTTCAAATGTTAAAATAAAGTCTAATTAAAAAACAAAATGCTTAAACTGCTGAAATAATGTTTTTTTCTTTTTTTTTTTATGTGAGATGGCTATGTAAAGTCTATGTAAAAGGACAATGCAATTTAACGTCTTTAGGTTCACAATGTAACTTTTCCAGTGGAAGGTGAGATACCTGCTTGTCTCCAGGGAAATGTTATTGCTTTGCTTTCACCGTATGACATTAACCTTATCCATCTCCCTGGTGACATGAGACTCTGCTAAATGGAAGAATGTCTGCATTTTAGATATTTGAGCAATAAACACATTTTCAATCCTTAACTGAATAAACACAAGACTGATATGTTTAATGTCGTACAGTGAAAGATTCCAGCCAAAGCTGTAACATCTTCATGAAAGAAGCAGGTTGTGGACCCCCCACCAGAAAAGTTATAATGCACCATTAAGAATTTTTAGAATTTTAAGACACCAGATGTGCCCAGCCCTGCAGATTGGGGATGGAAGCGTGACGCAGTCAGTGGTTAGAACAAGTGACAAAGGACACATTCTCTGAACTTATCAAGTGTGGATGCAGAAGCCTGTGCTGGGTGATGCAAGTGCACAAAGACAAATTTGGCATGTACAGGGTCATGCCAATGTGGCAGCAGCTGCACTTACAGCACTTTAAAAAAGTTTACTGATTTAAGGTAGATCTCTGTTCTGTGTTTGGGGTTAAGCTTCCATGCAGCATTTAATTATCATTATGAACCATGATATGGCACTTACAGATCTTTAGAGATGATCAAATGTGTTTTGTTATCAAAAACCCAATAAATATGGCTCTGAAAGATAAAATATTGGATTAACTTGGATTTCAACCACAGGGAGCCCACGCAACCCTTACATTCTCAGGGAAAACGATCATGTGACTGCCTTAATGCTTTGGAGTTTATGAAAAATTGTTGTTCAACATTACAAAATGGATAATTAAACAAATTAGACTCTAAGAAAGGAATTATGTAGTATTTTTTAAGTCAGACTCATTTTCATATAGTCCATTTTGTGACATGTGCAGTTCTCAGCTCCAATGTTGAATTAGACTTGGTTCCATATCCAGAAATATTAGTCCTGGGGGTGTTACTAATCTGGCAAAGTTTCATGCTTGTACCATAAAAGCAAACTATTTTGGTCCTTAACAGCTCCACTAGATTGGTCCATGCACCAAAGACGAGGCCAAGTCTAAACCTACAGTCTCCCACTGTAGTTTGGTATAATACTCACCTCACAGGCGTCACAATCATGTTCCACGTTACGTTTGGGGGGCACAGACTGAGACAAGAGGTTTTTTTGAGTTGATAGTAAAGAGGTGACACATACCCACTGGACACATGGGACAACACTCCACTCCGATCGGGTACTCAGATGGATGACAGGTGAGGCCTGAGGTCACCTCAACCACAAAAATAATCTGTAAAAAAACAAAAACAAATATTGTCCAAAGAGTTAAGATACTTTAAAGTTTGATTAAAGCTCCAGTATGACACTAAACTGACTCCTGTGACCTGTAAGTCACGTTCTAATGCTGATCCCTCCTCAAAAACACAGCTGGAGTCGTGTTTTGTTTCATTCACATATTTGATTAACTCTTTATTATTAGGCTGCGTCCACACAACGACACTCCTGGATTTTTTTTCGCGGGTTGAAAAAAAATTCACGTCCACACACGAGTCAGATCAATAAATATTCACGTCCAGACGACAACGGAGCGCAGAGTGAAAACGATGTAAAACATAAACCACACCTGTATGTGGCGCTGTAACAATAATAATAATGTTTAATAATGCAAATCTCAAAGCTTTTTTAAACTTAATGGTAATTTAGCCGATTTTAGATTTATCCCAGAAATATCACCGGATTGTTTTGCAAAAGTGAAACATAAGTTTTTGTTTTTAGCCATAAGATTTGGAGGAGAATTAGTAGAATAATTTGATCTCAAAATCCAACAGTTTAATTATCCATGTGTGATCTTTGTTATTGATTCGTGTGTGTAATCTGCATGCGTGTTGTTAGCATTAGCATTAGCAGTGTGTCTCGGTTGTTGGGCGACAGGAGCGGCTCCGTGCTCTGCACATGTCACATTTCAACAATGGTCTCATGTCCCTAGAGGCGAGTTCGAGGGCTGCAACATCATCGTTTTCCAAAAGCTCTGGTTTGTTCGTCCACACGACAACGCAACGCCAACGTTCAGATTTCTCCACTCTGGAACCTGTTCTCAAAAAAAAGTTTGCCACCACCCGAAACGCCGGCTCCATGTGGATGAAAGACCAGAACGAACAAAAACTTCACCGTGTCAACCAAAAAATGTTGTTGTGCAGACAGACCCTGAGTCTGTCTACATCTGCAAAGATCAAAATGCTGTGTCCCAGCTTGTGCTCAGGGGTCGTACAGCGTCACATATGAGGACATTTATCTGTCTCTAATTTGGATTAAACGGACATAATATAGAGAATCTAAACTTCATAACGAGGTTTAACCTGCCCACGTGAACCATTGGCCCAGACCGGCAAGATTTAGGCAAATATGTCTCCAAGTGCTCGTGTTGGCCGATAATATCGATCAACACGAGCTGATAATATCGGCCAACTGATATCGGTTGGGCCCTAGTTGTGAGTTAAACATGTGAAAGAAACAAAACACAACTGCAGGTCTGTGTGTGACCAGGAAACTACATTAGAACAGAAACTATGGTAACATGGGCTGTTTAAAGGAGCACTGTGTCACTTTTCTGGCTCTTCTTATAAACATAATTAATAAAATGATTGATCGATGTCGATGTGCACATCCACCAACTCTGTTACTCCAGTTAGATGTTGGAACACCAGAGTCAGTCTGTTTGTCCTACAGCCATTACCCTTAAACACATTAGAAATAATGGAGTCGACTGGACCCACGTCCACCACGTTTACGACCGTTCACTGTGCACAGAAACACTGTATGGACCATTTTATAATCAGAGCACAGGTCACTTCAATAAAAAGTGAAAAATAGGCTTCGTTTCTAAAGTAAAAACATGTTTTCAGTAGACTCCCTATAAAGAATGATTTGGTGAGTGAATTGTGTACAAAGATATACAAGCTGCTGTTTCATGAGTTCATGGTGATAACCTGAGCTGAATCTGCAGAGTTAAAGGGGAACATTGATACCTTTCACAGTGGGTGGTACCACTGTTCCCCTGGGAACATCGGGATGACCCTGTCCGGGTCCATATGGGATGGTGTCAGTGTCCGGACTTGGACCGCCAGATAGTGACCCCATTACTACAATTTAAAAGGTCTGGAGCTGGAGGCTGTTGTCTGAAACTCCTCCCCTGCCTTAGAAGCTCTGTGACTGTGCCGAGCTCTGTGAGGGTCCAAGTTTAAACCGTACACCTGGAGCACCACAAGATGGATTATTGAGAGTTTGTGAGTCACAAACATCACAAGAATCCATCTTGCTGCTCTGGTTAGATACAAAGCATGTAGTGTATGACAAATAAAGTACTGGTCAAGAGTTTTATTTAATTTATTGAATTAAAAGACTCTTCTACTGGCATTCTCCATAACTTCTGCCAAAGCCACAAAAGAGAAAAAAATCTTACCAAAATGAGCAGAAAAGTGGTGACTTCCTCCTGGTTTTTCATGTTGTGTATAAAGTTAAATATGATGAAACTCCTTTTGTGAGACGCTGGACTTCAGAATCTGAAATGTAAAGTTCTGTTTTAGAAACATGAAATTTAACAAAAAACAAACACATTTGGACAGAAGATACAAAGGAAACAAGGAGACGAGGAGACACAGAGAGGAGACACAGAGACACAGAGAGGAGACACACAGGGAGGGCGGCTGTAAACTTTAGACTCCATAGATGCACAGATCCTTGTGGATTTTCCAGGCATGGCTCATGTGGCTGCCATAATTGTATAATATAATTGTATAACTGTAGTGTTTCACTTCCAAATGAAGTTAAGTCAAGTCAGTAACATCTGGTGACAAAAGCTTTTTTATTTGTTGCTGTTCTGAACAGTTACTTTTCTAAAATCAGCAGAACCTGATGGTGTTTGTGTCATTTAAGCTTCAAACTGAATCAGTGAGAAAAATAGAAACCACTGCTCTGGTGTTGAGACACGAGGGAAATGCTTTAAACACAATGAAACAAAAATAAAGTGTTTTTAAATCAATGTTTTGTCTTCACATTATGATTTTAAAGCAACTCGATGTAAAAGTTTTGAAAATTATAAGGCCAGATGTTTCAATGAACTAAGGGATTAAAATGTTTATTAAAACTAAATCAAACTGAGCAAATATACAATAATAATGCACAGAGAAATAATAGACAAAACTCCTAAACATGACAGTAAACAGTAACAAACAGAAGACTAAAAGCTTCAACAAACAGAACATTCTGCATTAGTCATGCAGCCATGATCACAACTGTACTGAGACACGTGCAGAAACCCACTTCCTTCAACACAGACTCTGACACAGAGCGGCTCTAGAACCTTCTCTTCACATGCACATGTAAAACACACACCAAGCACTAGGAGCCGTGTTATAGGGTGACCCCCGACATGACTCTGAAAATGACGACATTTAGACTCAAAATTACACTGTAATGGACTGACACACTGTGTGTGTGTGTGTGTGTGTTTGGTGTGTGTGTTTATGTGTGTGTGTGGTGTGTGGTGGTGTATGTGTGTGTGTGTGTGGTGTGTGTGTTGTATGTGTGGATGTGTGTGTGTTTTGTGTGTCTGTGTGTGTGTCTGTGTGTGTGTCTGTGTGTGTGTGGATGTGTGTGTGTGTCTGTGTGTGTGTGTGTGTGTGGATGTGTGTGTGTGTGGATGTGTGTGTGTCTGTGTGTTTATGTGTGTGTGTTTGGTGTGTGTGTGTGTGTGTGTGTGTTATGTGTGTGTTTGGTGTGTGTGTGTGTGTGTAAAGTGAGAACTGCTCTGAGGATGATGTAAATAAACTTCCTTATGGGATCAATAAAGTTTTTCTGAATCTGAAAACGTGAGGACAAAGGGTCAGAGTGTGTAACCACAGAGCAGAACAAAATGTCTAAAAACTGCCCCAAATAACCACTTATCACTGTTATCATGATCATATTATTATTTGTTACATATAATTAGTATAACGATCACACTTATTATTATTAATCAGTTTCTAGATCAACAAGATGATTATGTATTTCACACACTGATTACATGATGAAGACAACTTGTGTTGGTTGTTGGGGAAAAAACAGACGATAAAGAAGAAAACTGCGCAGCACTGCTCATGTTCTGGTGTCGCCCTGTCGAACCTGCCGCACCTTTTAAAAACAAAACAAACAAACAAAAACCTGCAACACCTTTTACTTCCTGTTCACATCAGTGTCGACACGGCAGTTTTCAGAACACAAGAGTGTTTTCCTTTGTTGCTCTTATTGACAAAACGACGCTCTGAGCACCGAGCGTGTTTGAAAGTCGACTTCCTTTTTGACATTTGCTTTTGTTCAACACCAAACAGTTTCAAACATTATTATCGCAGAATCACAGATGAAATACGGCCGGGGGTTTGTTTTGATGCGCGCAACGGCCGAGGGTCCGAAATGAGGAGAAAATGTCCAGAATGAGGACACATAACAGATCCGGACAGACTCTAAAACCGAACTGTTCGACTGAAATGTCCCCGTAAGATGCGGACGCTACACACAGTCTCGGTCTCTCGGGAACTATGCCAGTACAAACCCGAACACGATGAAAAGTAAACAGCAAAAAACTCAAACACACAGAACATCTACTTACGTCATCATCTCAAACTCATAAAGTTCCAAAAGTGAAAAAACAGCCCCGAACCGAGTCCTCAGCAAACGGACAAACGAGAGCCAAACGGACAAACGAGAGCCAAACGGACAAACGAGAGCCAAACGGACAAACGAGAGCCAAACGGACAAACGAGAGCACTCTTCCCTGCAGCCTGTGTCCCCGCAGTCCGACACAGAGACTGAATTGGGGGTGAGACTCACCTTTACCTGCCCCGGGGCGGGGCCAAATCGGTAAAATGACGCCCCGGGGTTTCAAAATGGCTGCCCATTCAAGTCAATGGGCTCGATGGCGCATGAGTCCAGATTCTCTTGTTTAAATCTGAATTACAGTCGTATTTTGCTTCTGTGTCGCTCCTAAAGGAATCTGACAAGGACAATAACTTTGTGATGATGTCTCCAAATATTTATGTTTTGAATCTAAAAACTGCAATAATGTCAGTGTTTGCTCTGAATGTGATGGTTTATACACACTGGCCTTGCTCGAAGTTTTATTTTATTGTTTTGTAAATGTTTTAAAATGTACGTGTAATGCGGTTTTATCTCCCACCGAGAGTTATGCACATTTCATTATGTAAAAAAAAAAAAAGAAAAGATTCCAGATTCACCTTTAGCATGCGCATGCGCAGTAGAGTCTTTTCTCCCGTGAGCACGCGCACGGAGCGCGGGCTCGTGTATCACGTGATCACTTTGCCCAATCAGAGCGAGAGGAGCAGAGGAACGATTTTTTTATATATATATATATTTTTATTACAGAAACACAACAACATGACAAAAGAGCAAATGTAGATACAGTATAAATTGCAGATGGGATTGTTGCGCATCAACACAAAGTCGTCATGATTTTCTTCTGTGAAAGTCTTTTTTTTTTTTCTCCTATTGTAGAAACCATAGCAACAAGACAAAACATGAGAGGTATAAACATTATAAAGTGCAGGGGAATTACTGTTGCATTGAAGCAAAGTCCAGTTCACAGTTAATGCAGGAATGACGGGCGGTTTGCAATTTATCAAACAAGAGAACAGAGGGAATGAAACCAAAACTAAACAAACAAAATAAATAAATAGATAAAATAAAATAATGTCATAAATTAAATAAAGCTAAACCGTACTTCTTATAGATATTGTAAGTTTTAACTGTTTTGGACCTGTTTTATTGTTTGAAAATATTGTTGGAGTTCAATATTTTACTGATCAATAATTGGTCTAACGATTATAAAGTTTTTTTTTTAAGACAACTTAAAAGTTTTGAGCTGAGATAAAGTTTATGATCAAAAAATAGGTAAAAATCGCCACAAAATGCGACAGTTTTGAAAGTTGTAGGTTCATGTCGGACGAACACAGTTTGTGATTTGCCTCAGTGAGAAAAATCTTGTCTCAGTCCAGAGGATTTTTTTTCGCTGAAGCACCAATGAGAGTCACTACGCCACCTGGAGGCAGAAACAAGCAACAACACCTCCAGTTATTTTCATAAATCCATGGGCCAAGTGCGTTTGGCGGTTGTTTTCAGAACACATTAGCTCCTCTCCTTTCACAGTTTTCTTCCCATCACAGCACCAACATCTGAGTCCATGTTGAGCACGTTTGGATGTTTTTTTTTTGTTTTTTGTTTTTTTTGAGACGTGTTTGTTTGCGCTCGTGCTGCTTTCACTTTTGCTTGCATGGTCACGTGGCGCCCTCTGCGGTCAGTCTGGGGTATTACACAAGGCTCAGGTGCGATTTACACGGAGCCTCCTTCACTGTGACGCTGTTTTCTGATTTGTTCTAATGTTTCCCACACCACAGCGCAGCGGCCTCCAGGGGGCGCCAGGTGAACCCCACAGAGAAGACCAAACCCCCAAACACAAATGTAACATCACAGGGACTTAGAACGGTGATTAACCAAGTACAAATGTTACTTATTTCTGCTTTTCTGAGTTTTTTATTTTATTTTATTTGAATATTTTAAAGGTGCACTGTGTAACTTTAGTTTTATTTTACATTGATTCAGTTACAGGTGGTTTTATAGCTCAAAAATGCCTAGAAAAACAGACATTGTGACTGTGAGCAGGGCCGCCTCTCCACAGATCTGACCTGGAAGTGGGTCTGGTTTGTTCTCCGAGTAGATAGAAAGGTTTAATACTGTGGTTTTAGGGTGGTTTTGTGTTCGTTAACTTTGCTGTGATGATACTGTCGCGTGGTGCTGTAAAAATACTGTAAAAGTCCCATAAAAATACTTTAAAAGTCCTGTAAAAATATTGTAAAAGTCCTGTAAAAATATTGTAAAAGTCCTGTAAAAATACTCTAAAAGTCCTGTAAAAATCCTGTAAAATTACTTTAAAAATACTCTCAAAGTCCTGTAAAAATACTGTAAAAGTCTTGTAAAATACTGTAAAAATACTGTAAAAGTCCTGTAAAAGGCTCCTAATACCTCACTGCACCTCAGTACGATAGAGGACTGTGGCCTCGTCTCATTCCTCTTTCCTCGCTTCCTTCTCCTCGATTCTTCTCCTCGATCCTCCATTTTTCACCTGTCAGTCAAATGTGTCGTATGAAGTTTCCCAAAGAAAACCACAGAGTGAAGGAGTGAACCTGAGGAGGCTTCAGGAGCAGGTGTCAGAGAAAAGAATCTTTACTTTACTGGTCAGTGAGTCTGGATCCTCTGTCCTCCCCGTGTCTCCTCTGTAGTCAGTCTGGCGCCCCCTAGTGTCTCCGCTCAGTTTCATTTCTCTCCAGTTCTAGGTCAGGAATCAGAAGGAACTAGAAGATTCTGCAAAAACCCTGGAAGTGTGAGTTCAGGCACCAGCCAATCAGAGAATATATTGGTTTAGACCTGGTTTAGTCCTGGTTTAGACCTGGTTTAGTCCTGGTTTAGTCCTGGTTTAGACCTGGTTTAGACCTGGTTTAGACCTGGTTTAGTCCTGGTTTAGTCCTGGTTTAGTCCTGGTTTAGTCCTGGTTTAGACCTGGTTTAGACCTGGTTTAGACCTGGTTTAGTCCTGGTTTAGTCCTGGTTTAGTCCTGGTTTAGACCTGGTTTAGACCTGGTTTAGTCCTGGTTTAGACCTGGTTTAGTCCTGGTTTAGTCCTGGTTTAGTCCTGGTTTAGACCTGGTTTAGACCTGGTTTAGACCTGGTTTAGTCCTGGTTTAGTCCTGGTTTAGACCTGGTTTAGACCTGGTTTAGACCTGGTTTAGTCCTGGTTTAGTCCTGGTTTAGTCCTGGTTTAGTCCTGGTTTTAGACCTGGTTTAGACCTGGTTTAGTCCTGGTTTAGTCCTGGTTTAGTCCTGGTTTAGACCTGGTTTTAGACCTGGTTTAGTCCTGGTTTAGTCCTGGTTTAGACCTGGTTTAGTCCTGGTTTAGTCCTGGTTTAGTCCTGGTTTAGACCTGGTTTAGTCCTGGTTTAGACCTGGTTTAGACCTGGTTTAGACCTGGTTTAGTCCTGGTTTAGTCCTGGTTTAGACCTGGTTTAGACCTGGTTTAGTCCTGGTTTAGTCCTGGTTTAGACCTGGTTTAGTCCTGGTTTAGTCCTGGTTTAGTCCTGGTTTAAACCTGGTTTAGTCCTGGTTTAGTCCTGGTTTAGTCCTGGTTTAGACCTGGTTTAGACCTGGTTTAGACCTGGTTTATTCCTGGTTTATTCCTGGTTTAGACCTGGTTTAGTCCTGGTTTAGTCCTGGTTTAGTCCTGGTTTAGACCTGGTTTAGACCTGGTTTAGACCTGGTTTAGTCCTGGTTTAGACCTGGTTTAGACCTGGTTCATTCCTGGTTTAGTCCTGGTTTAGTCCTGGTTTAGTCCAGGTTTAGACCTGGTTCAGTCCTGGTTTAGTCCTGGTTTAGTCCTGGTTTAGACCTGGTTTAGACCTGGTTTAGTCCAGGTTTAGTCCAGTTTTAGTCCTGGTTTAGTCCTGGTTTAGTCCTGGTTTAGACCTGGTTTAGTCCTGGTTTAGTCCTGGTTTAGTCCTGGTTTAGACCTGGTTTAGACCTGGTTTAGTCCTGGTTTAGTCCTGGTTTAGTCCTGGTTTAGACCTGGTTTAGTCCTGGTTTAGACCTGGTTTAGTCCTGGTTTAGACCTGGTTTAGTCCTGGTTTAGTCCTGGTTTAGACCTGGTTTAGACCTGGTTTAGTCCTGGTTTAGACCTGGTTTAGACCTGGTTTAGTCCTGGTTTAGACCTGGTTTAGTCCTGGTTTAGACCTGGTTTAGACCTGGTTTAGACCTGGTTTAGTCCCTGGTTTAGTCCTGGTTTAGACCTGGTTTAGACCTGGTTTAGTCCTGGTTTAGTCCTGACCTGGTTTAGTCCTGGTTTAGTCCTGGTTTAGTCCTGGTTTAGTCCTGGTTTAGACCTGGTTTAGTCCTGGTTTAGTCCTGGTTTAGTCCTGGTTTAGACCTGGTTTAGACCTGGTTTTAGTCCTGGTTTAGTCCTGGTTTAGACCTGGTTTAGTCCTGGTTTAGTCCTGGTTTAGTCCTGGTTTAGACCTGGTTTAGTCCTGGTTTAGACCTGGTTTTAGACCTGGTTTAGTCCTGGTTTAGTCCTGGTTTAGACCTGGTTTAGACCTGGTTTTAGTCCTGGTTTAGTCCTGGTTTAGACCTGGTTTAGTCCTGGTTTAGTCCTGGTTTAGTCCTGGTTTAGTCCTGGTTTAGACCTGGTTTAGTCCTGGTTTAGTCCTGGTTTAGTCCTGGTTTAGTCCAGGTTTAGACCTGGTTTAGACCTGGTTTAGACCTGGTTTATTCCTGGTTTATTCCTGGTTTAGACCTGGTTTAGTCCTGGTTTAGTCCTGGTTTAGACCTGGTTTAGACCTGGTTTATTCCTGGTTTATTCCTGGTTTAGACCTGGTTTAGTCCTGGTTTAGACCTGGTTTAGACCTGGTTTAGTCCTGGTTTAGACCTGGTTTAGTCCTGGTTTAGACCTGGTTTAGACCTGGTTTAGACCTGGTTTAGACCTGGTTTAGTCCTGGTTTAGTCCTGGTTTAGACCTGGTTTAGACCTGGTTTAGTCCTGGTTTAGTCCTGGTTTAGACCTGGTTTAGTCCTGGTTTAGTCCTGGTTTAGTCCTGGTTTAGACCTGGTTTAGACCTGGTTTAGTCCTGGTTTAGTCCTGGTTTAGTCCTGGTTTAGACCTGGTTTAGACCTGGTTTTAGTCCTGGTTTAGTCCTGGTTTAGACCTGGTTTAGTCCTGGTTTAGTCCTGGTTTAGTCCTGGTTTAGACCTGGTTTAGTCCTGGTTTAGACCTGGTTTAGACCTGGTTTAGACCTGGTTTAGTCCTGGTTTAGTCCTGGTTTAGACCTGGTTTAGACCTGGTTTAGTCCTGGTTTAGTCCTGGTTTAGACCTGGTTTAGTCCTGGTTTAGTCCTGGTTTAGTCCTGGTTTAGACCTGTTTAGTCCTGGTTTAGTCCTGGTTTAGTCCTGGTTTAGTCCAGGTTTGGTTTAGACCTGGTTTAGACCTGGTTTAGACCTGGTTTATTCCTGGTTTATTCCTGGTTTAGACCTGGTTTAGTCCTGGTTTAGTCCTGGTTTAGTCCTGGTTTAGACCTGGTTTAGACCTGGTTTAGACCTGGTTTAGTCCTGGTTTAGACCTGGTTTAGACCTGGTTTATTCCTGGTTTAGTCCTGGTTTAGTCCTGGTTTAGTCCAGGTTTAGACCTGGTTCAGTCCTGGTTTAGTCCTGGTTTAGTCCTGGTTTAGACCTGGTTTAGACCTGGTTTAGTCCAGGTTTAGTCCAGGTTTAGTCCTGGTTTAGACCTGGTTTAGTCCTGGTTTAGACCTGGTTTAGTCCTGGTTTAGTCCTGGTTTAGTCCTGGTTTTAGACCTGGTTTAGACCTGGTTTTAGTCCTGGTTTAGTCCTGGTTTAGTCCTGGTTTAGACCTGGTTTAGTCCTGGTTTAGTCCTGGTTTCCTGGTTTAGTCCTGGTTTAGTCCTGGTTTAGTCCTGGTTTAGACCTGGTTTAGGTTTAGACCTGGTTTAGTCCTGGTTTAGTCCTGGTTTAGTCCTGGTTTAGACCTGGTTTAGTCCTGGTTTAGTCCTGGTTTTAGTCCTGGTTTAGTCCTGGTTTAGACCTGGTTTAGTCCTGGTTTAGTCCTGGTTTAGTCCTGGTTTAGTCCTGGTTTAGTGGTTTTAGTCCTGGTTTAGTCCTGGTTTAGACCTGGTTTAGTCCTGGTTTAGTCCTGGTTTAGTCCTGGTTTAGACCTGGTTTAGACCTGGTTTAGTCCTGGTTTAGTCCTGTTTAGTCCTGGTTTAGACCTGGTTTTAGACCTGGTTTAGTCCTGGTTTAGCCTGGTTTAGTTCCTGGTTTAGACCTGGTTTAGACCTGGTTTAGTCCTGGTTTAGTCCTGGTTTAGTCCTGGTTTAGACCTGGTTTAGTCCTGGTTTAGACCTGGTTTAGTCCTGGTTTAGTCCTGGTTTAGAATTACTAACAACAACAACATAAAAAAGGGATTTAGTCCAAAATGTGAAAACAGTTAAATCCCTCTGTTTAATCCATTTATTTCAACAAAGTAACTGTAATCCAATTACCACTCACTGAAACAGTAACTGTAACTGAATACAGTTACTCATCATTTGTACTCTGATTACTCTGGTGCATGTAATCTGTTACTCCCCGACACTGACATCGAGCCACATTAGTCACACAACAAACTCAACTCAAGTTCTGATCCTGAATAAAACAGAAGAGACTTGAACATATTTTATCATTTTACCTCTAAACCACTGAAGCTGCATTTCTTTTATTTTAGAAATGTGTTTTTTAAATGACGTTTTTTGTTCGTCAGCTTCACTTTTTCATAGTTTAGTCAGAGGATAAACTCTTCTCAGTCTGAGCAGCTCAACACAACAGTGAGATTTAACTTTTTAACTGCTGCTGTTTTGTTTTATAAAAAGAGCCCAAGAAGTTCAAGTCCTGAAGAGAATCACACAGAAGCTGACAGGACTTTAATGTGTGTGAGTCGGTTTAATAAAAACGACTTTTATTGGTGCGGTCGGCTCATTTAAGGCTAATCTTCAACTCCGGACGCGCAGAAAGTCGTCGCAGTTTAACTACAATCATTTAATCTGTTCAAAGTTTAATCAGGCAGAGTCACCTCATCAAAACAGTCATCACTGACCGGACGCAACTTACAGCCCAGTTTATTTGACGGATTTCTCTTCTTTCAGGTCAAGTCAGATGAGACGGAAAAAAAAAAAAAAAAAACACATAAAAAAAAAAAACATGAAAAAAAAAAAAACACATGAAAAAAAAACATGAAAAAAAAAACACATGGAAAAAAAAACACATGAAAAAAAAACAAAAAAAAAAATGAAAAAAAAACACATGGAAAAAAACATGAAAAAAAAAACTCATGGAAAAAAAAAACATGACAAAAAAAACCACATGGGAAAAAAAAACATGAAAAAAAAAAAACACATGGAAAAAAACATGAAAAAAAAAAAACACATGAAAAAAAAAACATGGAAAAAAAAAACAAATGGAAAAAAAACATGAAAAAAAAAAAACACATGAAAAAAAACATGGAAAAAAACACATGAAAAAAAAAAACACATGGAAAAAAAAAAACATAATAATAAAAATAAAATAAACCAAAAAATAGCGTCACTGTGGACCTAAGGATGGGACCTAAAACCAGACTTTAAACTTAAACCCAGGAGGACAGGAACTTCTCTGGGTCTGGTCCCAAACCCCCCCACGTCCGAACAGCCCCACAGAGGAGAGTTTAAGTCTCGACTTAAGACCCACTTTTACTCTGTGGCTTTAACACCGCGTGAGTCGTTTGCTCCTCTGTGTTTTTTATTTATTTTTATTTTACTTATTTACTACTATTTTATGATGTTTATGGTTTTTCTTTTATTTGATTTGACTGGTTTTATTGTTTTAGGGCTGGTGTGACCTCTGAGCAGCTCTGTCGAAAGGACTTTGTTTGTAAAATGTGCTGCAGAAATAAAGTGGATTTGGATTTGGATAAAAATAAAGTTAAACACAAGTGCAAAAACAGGGCTTTTTAAAATACTTTTTAATAGTTTTTTCGTAGTACAGAGATGTGTAGAACTGAGCTGAGCGCAGAAACACGGTAAAAGTGAAGCAAAAGTCTCACAAAGTTGTTTTGAAGATGCTGCCAGATTTATTAAAACTATGAGAACAAAAACAGAATATATATATATATAATACAGTGAGAGACAGAGACCTGCTGCACCTACAGGACATCTGATACTGACTTTAACCTTTACAAACTGTAAAGAAAGAGCTTTTTTTTTTTTTTTTTAAACCAACAGGTGTCTAATTCTGGGAACCTGGTGTTTGTGGTCTGGTCAAATGTCAAAACTGTGAACTCTTGAACTCTGTCACCAACGTCCCATAAAAAATACACACACAAACGGTCTGTACGTTTTCACAGCTTCAAGATTCAATAAAACTTCCATTTTCCTTCATTTGACTCACACTGATAAAAATCCATCTGAGTAGGTACGGTAACATTTTAAAATATTTTCATTTTTGTGTATTTTGGCAAAATTTAGGAAAAGTCGTCACATTTCAGGATAAAAGAAGGACACATGGGGTATTTTTACTACTGTTGAATGTCAAAGTATGTCAGGGTTAAATGTTTTTTATGGAGCGATCATTTCCTGGGATTCTCTTTATTTAAACCCATGGCCCTTGTGGGGCTCCGTAACTTTCTGTCCTTCATCTTTTCCTTTACAGTTTGAGCTGGACTCAAACAGCAGCTGTTATCATCTAAGTTTCTGTTACAATCACAGTTTTTGCATATTTCCATTTTTCATTATTACATTTGATTGAATGAAAAAGATAAATCATTTAACCATCAGTAAAACTTTGAAGAGATCAATTCTGATTGTGTTAATTATTAAAGGAGCCGTTCAGACTCTTGTATAAATCTCGAGCGTTTCAGAGTCTGAGTCGTCGGAGGTTTTAGTGTCGTCCTCAAAGTTCTGCTCACAGAGGGAAGTTTGGATCCAAATCTGAGGTAGGACAGAAACATGAACAGTTCTGACGTAAACGAGACAAAAATGTTTAGACAAAACTTTAAAAATGCTACAGCTCAAATCTTTTTTACTAAACACTAAAAATTCTGGTTAAAAATCACCCGAC
>NW_026571515.1:1023450-1075950 GCF_026225935.1 Boleophthalmus pectinirostris | reverse complement strand
CTTACGCCACAAACAGGTTTGTTTCTAGAAAACAAGTCCTGATCGCTGCACATGACTTGTAAACAACTAACTACAGTGTTGGTTAGGCAGGACGGAGAAGTGAGGAGCGGGGGGGGGGGGGCGGAGATTCAGTGCGAATGAACAAACTCCTACTACAACACGCAGCTGCAGGCCAACTCTTTCTTTACATTGAAAATGACGTTTTCAGACATAGGATATCACATTCGTGTCCTGAAAATCGTTTGTCTAACTCTTGGAAGTAAAGTACGTCTTTAGACCTCTTCGTCTGCTTCAGTCGCGCCATCGCTGGAATGAATCTCCAAGAATCACCTTAGTTTGTCTTCGCTGCTTTTCTTCTTGTCTTCTTCTTTCACCTCAAAAACAGACTTTCTTTTGTGGTGAACTGCTCCTGGATTCTTGTCGCCATCGCAACAAACTTTGTGCGAACTGTGAGGAAGATATAGGTGAAAAAAGCCGCTAAGAACTGTTGTGTTGGTGGAGTAAACAGCGTCTGTGTCGTACGTAAACCACGTACCGGCGGCGCAGACAAGTCAGTTACACTAGAAACGTAGGGAGTTTGATTGACAGCCTGTCAGCTCACAGATAACGAGGCAGTGTCGTTATCTATTGGCAAATGTTTAGCCCCACCACGTCCAGAGTTGATGAATTTTTATTCTCTTTTTTTTGGTCATCATAATTACAAGGCGACTGCATCTATAATCTATCACTGACAATTTGAAACAAAAAAAATCCTCCATACAACCTTTAACCACTTATTTTCAAGACGCCATATTCCTGCTCGTGTGTTCACCGGCACACGCCCACTGTGACGTACGTGTTTCCTTCTTCAGTTTTCTTTAAATGTCAAAGATAAATGTGTCTGATCAAAGTACAGACGATGTCACAGATCAAACAGCCAGTCTCCGGCTGTGCGCAGACGTCTGGCGCCTGGTGGAGTCTGGCTCTCGTCGTGTTGGTGGATCTTTGTGTCTCCCAGTCGGCTTGGCCATCCTGGGGTATCCAGAAAAACTACCAGGTATCAGATCGTACGTCCTGTGTTTGTCTCCATTTATCTGGATCATGTTTATCATGTTTATCGTGTGTAATGTCGATCATGACCTGAGTCTCTGTCCCAGGCTCCCAGAAGACGCCCGCCCCCTGTGAGAGCCCCGCCCCCTGTAAGAGCCCCGCCCCCTGTGAGAGCCCCGCCCCCTGTGAAGAGCCCCGCCCCTGTGAGAGCCCGCCCCCTGTGAGAGCCCCGCCCCCTGTGAGGCTCCACAGGGTAAAGACGGGGGCCTCCTCGCGGCTTCAGAGCCACAGAACAGAAACTCTCCCAGAGACATGCTCAGGTGAGAGAAAAGGTTGTTGACAAACTCGAGGTGGGAGATAAAAGTTGAATATTTTGTGTCAGATTTAGAGTAAAACACAAATGTTTCGTTTAATCTTCTGACCAGTGATCATTTTGAGACACGGGGATCTTTTCACATGGTGCGAGTGTTGTGTCCTCAGGGTCGTTATGTTAGAATTTGGACATTTTAAATCACAATGTTCTAAAACATCTTAAGAAACGATAAAAATCTGCTGGTTTCTCCTCCCACTGTATCCATGTCACGTTCTTGTTCTCTCGTTCGAACTGTGGAACTGTTCCAGGTCTCTTCTCGTCCTCTGTTCAAACCCGATCTTTCTGTTCCTGAGTCTGGGGGCGGCGCCGGCGGCCGGGAACATGGCGGCGCTCGGAGCTTTTGTGGGCAAATACTTCGAGTCCCAGTTCAGACTCAGTGCGTCTGATGCAGCCATGCTGTTTGGTGAGATGATCTTCTCTTCATCTGTCCTGCCGTGTGACGCCTTCAGAACAAAATACAAAAAATATTTAAGAAAAACAGATCAGACATTTTAACTGTGTGTGGAGGAGACGTTCACTGTGACTCTGACCTGACACAATCTCCAGATGAACGATTCACGTCTGTAGCTCAAGTGGAACAAACACAGAACTGTTCCTCTGAAAGAAAATCTGAAAAACAACTAGAACTAAAACTGTCACACCACAGGACACTGTCACACTGTCACACACTGTCACACACTGTCACACTGTCACACACTGTCACACACTGTCACACTGTCACACTACAGGACGACACACTGTCACACTGTCACACTGTCACACACTGTCACACTGTCACACTGTCACACTGTCACACTGTCACACTGTCACACACTGTCACACTGTCACACTGATACACTGTCACACTGTCACACACTGTCACACTGTCACACACTGTCACACTGTCACACTGTCACACTGTCACACTGTCACACTGTCACACACTGTCACACTACAGGACATCACACTGTCACACTGTCACACACTGTCACACACTGTCACACTGTCACACTGATACAGTCACACTGTCACACACTGTCACACTGTCACACTGTCACACACTGTCACACTGTCACACACTGTCACACTGACACACTGTCACACTGTCACACACTGTCACACTGTCACACACTGTCACACACTGTCACACACTGTCACACACTGTCACACACTGTCACACTGTCAGGTCACGTCACACTGTCACACTGTCACACTGTCACACTGTCACACCACATGATGTCACACTGTCACACTGTCACACACTGTCACACTGTCACACTGTCACACTGTCACACTGTCACACTGTCACACACTGTCACACTGTCACACTGTCACACACTGTCACACTGTCACACTGTCACACACTGTCACACTGTCACACTGTCACACTGTCACACTGTCACACTGTCACACACTGTCACACTGTCACACACTGTCACACTGTCACACTGTCACACACTGTCACACTGTCACACTGTCACACTGTCACACACTGTCACACTGTCACACTGTCACAGTCACACTGTCACACACTGTCACACACTGTCACACACTGTCACACACTGTCACACTGTCACACTGTCACACTGTCACACACACTGTCACACTGTCACACTGTCACACTGTCACACTGTCACACTGTCACACTGTCACACTGCAGGACGTCACACTGATGCTCTTGCGACCTCTAGTGTCACAGCAAAAACTGGAGGGTTAAAGTTTCAGGGTGAAATTTGTTTTTAACACAAAAAGTTTTATTTTAACTCTTTGAAAGTTAAATGGGGGTTTGAGTTGATTTGGTTGAAGTTAATTCAACTTTTCTTAGTGTTCATTTCTTCAAACTCTCGCCACAGAAGATGAAGTTTTGTTCATGATTTCATTTGAAATATTTTCTTAGTTTGTGTTGAAACTTTCTGTCTCTTTTTTCCTCGTAGGGACTTTGACGCTTCCTCTCGCAGGAACTGGGACTTTATTTGGCAGTTACTTTGTGAAAAAATTTAACCTTGGAATTCGAGGCATCGTTCGGTTTTGTATCATCTGCTCGATGATCGCGGTGCCTCTGAGTTTCATTTATTTAATCCACTGTCCTGACGTGTCCATGGCGGGCGTCACTGCGCCGTACGCCTCACGCCCGCTCCACACGCCGGGGTCGGACGAGCTCACCGCCACCGCCGCCGCCGCCGCCGCCGCCGCGCGCCGCCGCCGCCGCCCGCCGCCGCCTCCAGACCGCCGCGGCTCAACAGGTGCGACACCAGATTCTAGACGCAGGAGTCACAGTATCAACAAACAAACATGTTCAAAACTATGAGCACAAAAAAAGAGACAAACCCAGTGCCGCTGCTTTACTGAACACAACATTTAAGATCTAAACACTTAAATCAATCAGAAAATGACTTAAAAGTGTTGAAATGATCTGTTCATGCAGCAGAATCATTTTACTTGACAAGTTTTCTTAAAATAATCGACCTCTAGACGAGACTGAAGCGTCTGTGCTCAGTGTCACGGGCTGGAAATAAGTTTATGAGGCTCAGTTTGAGATAAACAGTAAATCTGTGTCACTGAATCTAAAAACAGGTGAAGTGTTTCAGGGAAAACTCTGGTAAATGGATTGTAGCTTCTTTTAATCCTTTATTCTCTAAATTTAAGATTTTCTGACTAGTGGAGTCATGGAAAAATATATGTGACAATTTTTAAGATGATACAACCAGATCAGAAGCAGTAAGTAGATCATAAATCAACAAAAAACAAGATGAAGAAACTGATATCACTTGTTTTTTGGGATGTGGTGGGTCCAGTTTTACACAGTACATGGATGAAAGACAAAGATACGGAAACCCTGAGCGGCAAGTGAAAAAAACTACAAAAAAAAAAAAAGAGGCACATCATTTGGGCTCTAAGTTTATGTTTTGTTTTTTCCTTAATTTTTTTTTTATTATTATTTTTGTGCATCAACAAAAAAAAAAAAAAAAAAAAAAAAAAAAAGGTTTTTTTTCTTTGTTTTTTTTTTTTTTTTTTTCCACTGGTTTACCACAGCTGAACTTTGGCATTTCAACAAATATACTGGAAAAAACAGGCTCTTGAGTGTTATTTTTTATTTTATTTATTTTTTATCAGCCACGTCTATGGGGGAAAAAAAAAAAATTAGTTATTGTTGCAAAGAAAAAAGAAGAAAATAAGACAATATATAAATTTTTTTAATTTAATTAAAGAAAAAATAAAATAAAACTCCCAAAGCCCAAATGACTTTTTTTTTTTTTTTGCTTGCCGTTCAGGGCTTCCGTACAAAGCACATGTGTCTGAAGTGTGTTTCTGGTTGGTTCTTCTCAGCTCTTCTCTGGACGAGCTGCTCTGGGCTCAGTGTAACTCCAACTGCAGCTGTGACGGACGCTTCAGCCCCGTGTGTGGAGAAGATCAGCTCATGTACTTCTCTCCGTGTTACGCCGGCTGCACCTCCACCAACCTCACGCCCACCGGGGAGGTACCCGACCCACCACGCTCCACCAGAACACGCCTCCTGTGTGCACACCGCGAAAAAACATGGATGAAATTTAAGATATAAACACTTAAATCTGTCAGAAAATGACTTAAAAGTGTTGAAATGATGTGTCCAAGCAGCAAGATCATTTTACTGGACAAGTTCTGTTAAAAGAAAAGACCTCCAGCCTCAAATTAATCCAAATCAGAAGTAGTAAGTAGAGAATAAATCTGAAAACAAGACAAATAACCTGATATAAATTTTAAAATCTTGGTCAGATCAGAGAAATTTGGAGAGTAAACGGACTCATTAATCAAAAACGAATCCAAAAACTCTACTATGACTTAACCAAGACTAAACCCGCTCTCAGAAACACGACTAAACCAGGTTTGCTGCAAAAAAACTTAAATTTATCAGAAAATGACCTAAAAGTGTTGAAACGATGTGTCCGTGCAGCGAGATCATTTTACTGGTCAAGTTCTCTTCAAATAAACGACGTCTAGACTCAAATTAATCCAAATCAGAACGAGTAAGTAGAGAATAAATCTGAAAACAAGACGAATAACCTGATGTAAGTTTTAAAGTCTTGGCCAGATCAGAGAAATTTGGAGCGTCTAAACCAGGACTCACTAATCAAATACTAATCCAAAACTTTACTAGGACTTAACCAAGACTAAACCAGGTCCACTGCAAAAAAAAAAAAAAAAAACTTGGCCAAAATTTAAGATATAAACATGTAAATCTATCAGAAAATGACCTAAAAGTAGAGAAATGATGTGTCCATGCAGCGAGATCATTTTACTGGACAAGTTCTCTTCAAATAAACGACGTCTAGACTCAAATTAATCCAAATCAGAACAAGTAAGTAAATCAATAATAAATCTGAAAATAAAACGTATAACCTGGTATAAGTTTTAAAATCTTGGTCAGATCAGAGAAACTTTTAGCATTTAAACCAGGACTAATCAGACTCATTAATCAAAAACTAATCCAAAACTTTACTAGGACTTAAACACGACTAAACCAGGTCTGCTGCTGCTGCAAAAAAAAAAAACTTGGCCAAAATTTAAGATATAAACACTTAAATCTGTCAGAAAATGACCTAAAAGTGTTAAAACGATGTGTCCGTGGAGCGAGATCATTTTACTGGACAAGTTCTCTTCAAATAAACGACTTCTAGACTCAAATGAATCCAAATCAGAACAAGTAAGTTGATTATAAATCTGAAAATAAGATGAGTAACGTGTGCACGTGTGTGTGCACGTGTGTGTGTGTTTGTGTGTGTGTAGGTGCACACGGGCTGCAGGTGTGTGTCGTCCGGTGCGTCCTGGTCTGACGGAGGAACAGTCGTGTCGAGAAAGTGCCCTGCGTCCTGCTCACACAAACTGGTCTTCCTCATCATCTTCTCTGTGCTCTTCTGCTTCTCCTGCGTCTACAGAATCCCGCTCATCACCGCGTCCATCAGGTCAGACTTACCTCCAGACGAATGAGCGCCAAGAGTAAAGGTTTTATTATAGTTCTACGGTGAAGAGAAACGACCTGAGGCTGTGGAAAAGTCTGTGTTATTCTGTAAAACATGAATCCAAAGAGACTAACTGACTACTGACAGACTTTTCCACAAACTCAGGTCATTTCTCTTCACGAGTTTTGTGGAGTTTGGTTAAAGTCGCTGTCGACAACTGAACACAAATGACCTCATATAATCTACAACAAAATAATAATAATTTTAGAAATAAACTCACACAAATGTAAACAGTCTCACACAAAACATCACAAACCAAATACAAACGTTTGCTTAATTTTCTGCTGTTTTATTTCACATTTTGACTCATCGACCCAAAATAAAACTGAGAAAATCTGAAGAACCAGAATCACACAAATGAAACTTTCTGCAGCACAAACGAAGCACAAACGACTGACTCTGTTTTGTGTCATTTTTAGAGCATTTTGAAGCCTCCTGGAGCTGCTGACCCCACTTTGAAACTAGGGCTGGGCAAAAATAAAAAAATATGAATCGCATTAATCGCACGAGTTTGAGTGCGATTAATCGTATGTTATACACAAAACCAATGAATGAATTAAAAAGCAGCATGTAGGGCACTTTTATTATAAATGTAAATGAAAGAGTCAAACATTTATTGTGCAAACAGTATTTCTTTCAGAGCTGAACCCTCAGAGTCTTCAAGGTTTTCTGAAGGCGCAAGGAAAAATATTGAATGAATTTTTGTTCTCCTAATATATTTTTTCAATATTTTTTATGCAGTGAGTAATGAACACGACACTAGTAATAATTTCTAGATCATTGTTTTAAACTTGGACTAATATTTCTTGGGAAACAAAGGGTTAATATAATGAAATGGAAATGGACCAATCACAGTTTTTCTTCCAGTTGTATCCGGGTAAATCAGTGACTCCCCCTGCAGCGCTGAACCAAACAAACACCTGCAGGACCTTCTGTCAGTCGGCACAAAGTTTAAGACTGACAGTTGTCTGAGCCAATCAGGTTTCATGACAAAGTGTTTTACAGAAGAAGGAAGAAAAAAATCACAAGACAAACAAATGAAAACAGAAATAATCATCATTAAAAGAGAAAAGAGTGAAATAAAAACCTCCAGTCACCTGCAGCTCAACAGAAACTAAACCAGGACTAAACCAGGTCTGTGTGTGTATGTGTGTGTGTCTGTGTGTGTGTGTGTGTTTATGTGTGTGTGTGTGTGTGTGTGTGTGTGTGTGTGTATATGTGTGTGTATGTGTGTGTATGTGTGTGTGTGTGTGTGTGTGTGTGTGTGTGTGTGTGCAGGTGTGTTCCAGAGAGGCAGAAATCTTTTGCTCTGGGAATCCAGTGGATCCTTGTGCGAACTCTGGGTGAGACGACACTCCTTGTGCGTGTTGTTGTGTTGTTGTTGTTGTGTGTTGTTGTTGTGTGTGTTCTTGTGTTGTTGTTGTTGTTGTGTGTTGTTGTGTGTGTGTGTGTGTGTTGTGTGTTGTGTGTGTGTTGTGTGTTGTTGTTGTGTGTGTTCTTGTGTTATTGTTGTTGTTGTGTGTGTTCTTGTGTTGTTGTTGTGTTGTTGTTGTTGTGTTGTTGTGTGTGTGTGTGTTGTGTGTGTGTGTTGTTGTGTGTGTGTTTTGTGTGTGTTTGTGTGTGTGTGTGTGTGTTGTGTGTTGTGTGTGTGTTGTGTCTTGTGTTGTTGTGTGTTTTGTTGTTCTGTGTGTGTGTGTGTGTTGTGTTGTTGTTGTTGTGTTGTTGTGTGTGTTGTGTGTGTTGTTGTGTGTGTGTGTGTGTGTTCTTGTGTTGTTGTTGTGTGTTGTGTTGTGTTCTTGTGTGTTCTTGTGTTGTGTGTGTGTGTTGTTGTGTGTGTGTGTGTGTGTGTTGTTGTGTTGTTGTGTGTGTGTTGTGTGTTGTTGTGTGTTGTTGTTGTGTGTGTGTTTGTGTGTTGTTGTTGTGTGTTGTTGTGTGTGTGTTGTGTGTTGTTGTTGTGTTGTTGTGTGTTGTTGTGTGTGTGTTGTTGTTGTTGTTGTGTTGTTGTTGTTGTGTGTTGTTGTTGTGTGTGTTCTTGTGTTGTGTTGTTGTTGTGTGTGTTGTTGTGTTGTTGTTGTGTGTGTGTTTGTGTTGTGTTGTGTTGTGTGTTCTTGTTGTTGTTGTTGTTGTGTGTGTTCTTGTGTTGTTGTGTGTTGTTGTGTGTGTTCTTGTGTGTTGTTGTGTTGTTGTGTGTGTGTTGTTGTGCGTTCTCTTCCTCATATCCCTTTGTCTCTTTGTGTTCAGGTTATATTCCGGGCCCCATCATCCTCGGGGGCCTGATGGATCGAGCTTGTCTCCTGTGGCACAGTGAAGAACAAACCTTCTGTTTCCTGTACGCAAACTCTCAGATGGGACTTTACTTCCTCATCCTCACAGTCGTGTACCAGGTGTGTGTTCTTCATCATCCTCACACTCACAGTCGTGTACCAGGTGTGTGTGTTCTTCATCATCCTCACACTCACAGTCATGTACCAGGTGTGTGTTCTTCATCCTCACACTCACAGTCACAGTCGTGTACCAGGTGTGTGTTCTTCCTCACACTCACAGTCGTGTACCAGGTGTGTGTTAATCATTCTTCCTCACACTCACAGTCGTGTACCAGGTGTGTGTCCTTCATCCTCACACTCACAGTCGTGTACCAGGTGTGTGTCCTTCATCCTCACACTCACAGTCGTGTACCAGGTGTATGTTCTTCATCCTCACACTCACAGTCATGTACCAGGTGTGTGTGTTCATCATCCTCACACTCACAGTCATGTACCAGGTGTGTGTTCTTCCTCACACTCACAGTCGTGTGTACCAGGTGTGTGTTCTTCATCATCCTCACACTCACAGTCGTGTACCAGGTGTGTGTTCTTCGTCCTTCGTCCTCGTTCTGTGGATGTGTCCAAATGTCCACAGGAGTTTATTTGTTCATTTTGCAGCACAACAAAACAAAACAATTTTTTTTTTACTAAACTCAGTCTCCACCTGTGTGGATCATGACTGAAAGAGTTTAGGCTGACGTAAAAGTTCTTCTAACATCAAACTCTGTTAAAAACAACAGAATTACAAGAAAGAAACGCAGCAAAAACAGCAAGTTTGAGTTTATAATTTCACTCGTGACTGAATGTAAAAATAAGAGACAAAATATCAAAAACAACAAAGTAAATTTAATGCATCATTCACTCCAGAACTTTATATCTTTAAAACATTAATGACACTTTATTCTCTTTTTTAAACTTCTACAGTGTTGGACTTTTTAAATAATCACAGATTGTTCCACAAACTCACACCTCCAACACAAACACACAACAAAACTCTGACAGAATCAGTTTGAACATTTCCTCAGTGTTTATCTGAGTCACTCTGTTCTAGAGTTAATTTAACATTTGTGTAAATGTTCATGAAGTAAAACTGGACCAAAGTTCCTGTTTAACCCCAAATCCAGAGTTAAATGAACGTTTAGAGAGTAAACAGATAACACTTTGTAGAGTTATCCTGATTTAACTCAACAACACACAGAGGGGTTTTATTTTGACACTTTATTTGAGTTAATTTAAGATGAAATTCAGAACAAAACTGGTTCAAACTGGTTCTACTCTGGAGGGAGTTTGAAGTGGAGGAGACAAATTAACACTAAAAGAAGTTGAATTAACTTAAACCAAATCAACTCTGACAAATAACCCCAACTCCAACTCACATTTAACTCTCAAAGAGTTCAAATAAAACACTTTTTGTGTTTAAAACAACTAACATGATTATGTAAAACATCTGGGGAGGGAAGTTTATTAGACTTCATCGTTTTCATCTACACGTCTCTGTTCTGTGATGATGAGGATGTTGTTTGTTGTTGTTGTTGTTTTTGTTTGTTGTTTGTCGCTCAGACAAATAAAATAAATAAATCTCTCGTTTCAGGTCTTAGAAATCATCTGTTTCATCTTGGCCCACGTGTTTGTTCCACGTCTTCCTCCTCCTCCTCCTCTTCCTCCTCTCGGCCCAGACATCTGCACCCAGCAGCTGTGTGAAGCTCGTCCAGCAGGAGGCGCCACAGTCAAACAACAAACTCAGCTCTGACCTGAGGCTCCAGCTCCCAGACGCCGCAGACGCCGCAGACGCCGCAGACGCCGCAGACGCCGCAGACGCCGCAGACGCCGCAGACGCCGCAGACGCCGCAGACGCCGCAGACGCCGCAGACGCCGCAGACGACGCCGCAGACGCCGCAGACCTCGATAAGAAAATAAAACCACTTAAATAAGAGAAAGAATAACAACACTGAAAAAATTTTGTTTTTCAAACAAAAAATAGTTTTTCAAATTCAAAATCACTGTCAGTGTTGAACCTGATCACTTCACCGAGTGACCAGAGTCAAAAACTCTGTCTGTATCATGACACGGTTGTTCCTGAGCGCCTCTAGCGCCCCCTGCTGACCCGTCCTCATCTGTCTCCACTGTAAACGTCTCTGATCTGCCCAAGATTTAAAAACTTCTGTCAGGTTCTTCATTTTGTTTTCAGATTTATTCTCCACTTGTTCTGAAGTGGTTGTAGAATCTTAAAAACTGCACTTCCATGACTCAACTGGCTAAAAATGTTTAAATTTTGTTAAAAAATGTTTAAAAGAAGCGACACCATTTAACAAAGTTTCCCTGAAACACGTCACTTGGTTTTAGATTCAGATTCAGACACTCGAGTCTTTTTATCTCAAACTCAGCATCATCAACTTATTTCCAGCTCAGAGTCTAGAGGTACAGAGCAAAAAGTGGAGTGAAGTGTTAAAAGTGACTTAATTTTTAACATTTTCTCAGAGTTTATCTGAGTCACTCTATTCTAGAGTTAATTTAACACTTGTGTAAATGTTCATGAAGTAAAACTGGACCAAAGTTCCCGTTTAACCCAAATCCAGAGTTAAATGAAGGTTTAGAGAGTAAACAGATAACACTTTGTAGAGTTATCCTGATTTAACTCAACAACACACAGAGGGGTTTTATTTTGACACTTTATTTGAGTTAATTTAAGATGAAATTCAGAACAAAACTGGTTCAAACTGGTTCTTCTCTGGTGGGAGTTTGAAGTGGAGGAGCCAAATTAACACTAAGAGAAGTTGAATTTACTTAAACCAAATCAACTCTGTTAAATCACCCCAACTCCAACTCACATTTAACTCTCAAAGAGTTAAAATAACACTTTTTGTGTTTAAAACAACTCTGAAATATTTCACCCTGAAATTTGAACTCTCCAGTTTTTGCTTTGTCGTTTATTTTAAGAAAACTTGTCCAGTAAAAGGATTTTTCTGATGGACAGAATATTTCACTACATTTTCTGATTGATTTAAGAGTTTAGATTTTATATTTTTGCCAATTTTTTTTGCCATGTTGTTTGTCCCGTTCTTGTTTTTACCTCACAGTCGTCTCCTCACAGTCGTCTCCTCACTGACGTCTCCTCAGGTTCCTCCTCAAATTCCTCCTCCTCCTGGAATCTGGAGTAACTGTGGGTTAGATTCCTCAGTCCCAGGTGTTTTGCTCAAAAACAGACTTTAACTCAATTATAGTTTTACTCTAACACCTGCACAGAAAACACCAACTTCATCAGGACACGACAGACTCACGGTCCTGGACTGGTCCTGGTCTAGTCCTGGTCTGGTCCTGGTCTAGTCCTGGTCTAGTCCTGGTTTAGTCCTGGTCTAGTCCTGGTCCTGGTCTAGTCCTGGTCTGGTCCTGGTCTAGTCCTGGTCTGGTCCTGGTCTAGTCCTGGTCTAGTCCTGGTTTAGTCCTGGTCTAGTCCTGGTCTGGTCCTGGTCTAGTCCTGGTTTAGTCCTGGTCTAGTCCTGGTCTGGTCCTGGTCTAGTCCTGGTCTAGTCCTGGTCTAGTCCTGGTTTAGTCCTGGTCTAGTCCTGGTCTAGTCCTGGTTAGTCCTGGTCTAGTCCTGGTCTAGTCCTGGTCTGGTCCTGGTCTAGTCCTGGTTTAGTCCTGGTCTAGTCCTGGTTTAGTCCTGGTCTAGTCCTGGTTTAGTCCTGGTCTAGTCCTGGTTTAGTCCTGGTCTAGTCCTGGTCTAGTTCTTGGAGGGGAGTACTCAGTTACATTTACTACTAAAGAAATAGTACTTTTACTCGAGTAACATATAGTCCAGAGTGTTTCTTGCTTTTTCAGATCTGATTCAGTTTGTGTAATTTTTGTCTCATTTTGAAAATAATAAATAAAATAAAATAAAATAAATAAATAAATAGTAACTTTACTTTTACTTGAGTACAGTTTTTGTCACTTCTACCTCATCTGGTCCCTGTTGTGTGTGTGTGTGTGTGTGTGTGTGTGTGTGTGTGTGTGTGTGTGTGTGTGTGTGTGTGTGTGTGTGTGTGTGTGTGTGTGTGTGTGTGTGTGTGTGTGTGTGTGTGTGTGTGTGTGTGTGTGTGTGTGTGTGTGTGTGTGTGTTGTGTGTGTGTTGTGTGTGTGTGTGTGTGTGTGTGTGTGTGTGTGTGTGTGTGTGTGTGTGTGTGTGTGTGTGTGTGTGTGTGTGTGTGTGTGTGTGTGTGTGTGTGTGTGTGTGTGTGTGTGTGTGTGTGTGTGTGTGTGTGTGTGTGTGTGTGTGTGTGTGTGTGTGTGTGTGTGTGTGTGTGTGTGTGTGTGTGTGTGTGTGTGTGTGTGTGTGTGTGTGTGTGTGTGTGTGTGTTGTGTGTGTGTGTGTGTGTGTGTGTGTGTGTGTTGTGTGTGTGTGTGTGTGTGTGTGTTGTGTGTGTGTTGTGTTGTGTTGTTTGTGTGTGTGTGTGTGTGTGTGTGTGTTGTGTGTGTGTGTGTGTGTGTGTGTGTGTGTGTGTGTGTGTGTGTGTGTGTGTGTGTGTGTGTGTGTGTGTGTGTGTGTGTGTGTGTGTGTGTGTGTGTGTGTGTTGTGTGTGGTGTGTGTGTGTTGTGTATGTGTGTTGTGTGTGTGTGTGTGTGTGTGTGTGTGTGTGTGTGTGTGTGTGTGTGTGTGTGTTGTGTGTGTGTGTGTTGTGTGTGTGTGTGTTGTGTGTGTGTGTGTTGTGTGTTGTGTGTGTGTGTGTGTGTGTTGTGTGTGTGTTGTGTGTGTGTGTGTGTGTGTGTGTGTGTGTGTGTGTGTGTGTGTGTGTGTGTTGTGTGTGTGTGTGTGTGTGTGTGTGTGTGTGTGTGTGTGTGTGTGTGTGTGTGTGTGTGTGTGTGTGTGTGTGTGTGTGTGTGTGTGTGTGTGTGTGTGTGTGTGTGTGTGTGTGTGTGTGTGTGTGTGTGTGTGTGTGTGTGTGTGTGTGTGTGTGTGTGTGTGTGTGTGTGTGTGTGTGTGTGTGTGTGTGTGTGTGTGTGTGTGTGTGTGTGTGTGTGTGTGTGTGTGTGTGTGTGTGTGTGTGTGTGTGTGTGTGTGTGTGTGTGTGTGTGTGTGTGTGTGTGTGTGTGTGTGTGTGTGTGTGTGTGTGTGTGTGTGTGTGTGTGTGTGTGTGTGTGTGTGTGTGTGTGTGTGTGTGTGTGTGTTCTTCTCTTTTTGTGTTTTTGAGGTGAATGTTTCTGGTCTTTTCTTATTTTTATTTCTGTTTTTTAAAGTGTTTCAGTCAGAGTTTGATTCAGACAGGTGCAGACAGGTGCAGACAGGTGCAGACAGGTGCAGAACATGTTTTATAAAGAATTTAAAATATAATGAAATAAATGACACAGACTCTTTCTCTTGTCCTGGTTTGAGGTTTTCTCTCTCGTGTTTTACACCAAAACTATTACAAACATGACAACAACAACACAACACAACAACAACAACACACAACAACAAGATTTGCAACAGAAGAAAAAGTTCTTCTTTAGTCCTGGTTTAGTCCTCTTTTGGTCCTGGTTTAGTCCTGTTTTAGTCCTTTTTTAGTCCTGTTTTAGTCCTGGTTTAGTCCTGGTCTTGGGTCTGGAGGGCATCTGACGTAATTCACCCTGACCCCACGTGACGTCAGAGCGCCGCGGGCCCTCGTGGAGCTGTTTGGCGACCCCTGGCGGCCCCCGGGCCACACTTTGTAAACCTGCGCTTCCTGTTCGTGAACTTCGCCGTTTTTACGACGAACCTCCGTGAACCCGTGTGACCCGCGCCCCGCCTCAGGTCCACGCTCCACGCTGCGGTCTGGGTGGGTCCACGGAGCCCCCCCCTCCCGCCGTGACTCCACCTGCTCCGCGGGGACACTGAACCACACGCACACGCTCCATCAGGCCGGGGACCAGAGCGCGGAGCCCGGGGACAGATCCAGAGACACAGCGGGACAGAGGAGACACCGAGCCCCGCGCACACGCTCCACCAGGCGGGACACGAGCAGAGAGAGGCCGGCTGCAGGAGCGCGGAGCCCGGGGAGAGATCCAGGGACACGCCGGGACCGAGTCTGACACAAGTGAAGCCTCCGGAGCAGGTGAGCGGCGCGGGGCTGTGCGGGACCGGGTCTGGACCGGGTCTGGACCGGGTTTAGTTTGTGTGTTGAGTTGTGCAGAGTTTGTCGCCCGCGGCGTCGTTTTATTCCATGTGCACTTGCAGCACTGCTCCGCTCTGCTGCTCCCAGGGAACAGAGTCTCAAACTTCTACACGAACTCACACAAACTTCTACACAAACTTCTACACGAACTCGCTCTGGTTCGGATGTTTGGTGTGAATAAAAAAGTGGAAAGTTCGTGAAACTTTGTTCTTCTCGTGTCTTGATCTGAGATTCTGACGCTGCAGTTTTTGTTTCTTTATGTTCAGACCAAACACGGATTTGACACTTTATGTTTCTCTTTACTGTTGGCGGGACCAGATTAGTCCTGGTTCAGTCCTGGTTCAGTCCTGGTTCAGTCCTGGTTCAGTCCTGGTTTAGTCCTGGTTTAGTCCTGGTTCAGTCCTGGTTCAGTCCTGGTTTAGTCCTGGTTCAGTCCTGGTTCAGTCCTGGTTCAGTCCTGGTTCAGTCCTGATTGGTCCAAACTAGAGACACTGGGACATGTCTTGTATAAACTGGGACAGATCAGTGGTTTGTTGGGACACGGGACACGGGGACTTGTGGACACTCGTCTTTCCTGCTCTGTCTGTTTCTCGTCACGTCTCGCGGGGACTTTGGTCTCTCGTGGATCTGACGCGCGGACCGTGTGTGTGTGTGTGTGTGTGTGTGTGTGTGTGTGTGTGTGTGTGTGTGTGTGTGTGTGTTCGACCTGGTTTAGTCAATGAGAGTTTTACAGAAGTAAATCATAATTCCTGTTAAAGCTGCAGTCCTCAGTCCTGGACTTGGTCTGGACTTGGTCTGGACTTGGACTTGGTCTGGACTTGGTCTGGACCCTGTCTGGACTGTGTCTGGTGGTCGGGCAGTGAGTGTCCAGGAGGTGTCCGGTTCAGATTCCTCACAGATTAAAGCCCAGTTCATTATCACCGCGGCGACAGGAGCAGGGTCAGTGTCAGGTGAGAGAGCGGCAGGTGAGAGAGCGGCAGGTGAGAGAGCGGCAGGTGAGAGAGCGGCAGGTGAAGGTCCTGCATGAGTCAGATTCCCGTGTGTTTAGTCCGTCGTGGAGCGTGGGAGGGCATCTGACTCTGTCTGTTCCTGTTGATTTGGTCGTGTGCAGTTACAAGTGAAATTCCCATGGTGCTTTGCAGCTTAGTGCAGCTTTAATCGGCTCAGCCCCCCTCCCCCCCCCCTCCCCCTGTGGCCCGTCTGTGAGGCCCCGAGGTTTGGCCCCTGAGGCCCCGAGGTCCTGAGGCCCGCGGCTCATGACACGAGTCTTCAGTGTTTCATGTTTAATGAACTTTGTGTCTCAGTTTGTTAAAAATGTTTATCTTTTATAGTTTATTTATTTAAACAGCGTCACATGACCCCTGACCTGAGTGACACGTGTCACATGACCTGAGTCCCTCTGACACGTGTCACATGACCTGAGCCCCCTGAGCCGCAGGAGCAGCTCCATCATGATGTTCAAGATGTTCTGCTCAATGTTCTTATGTTGTTCCTCATCACAAACCTGAAGAGGTTCTAAACTTATCCATGTATGTTTGAGTCATCTAGAGATCTCTCCTGGGCCCTGTTCAAACCCTCCTTACAGTTAGCAGTACGAGTCTGTACGAGGCTCCGCCCCCCAGGCTCCCACACGAGAACGCTCCATAAAAACACAAAAACACGACACAAAACTGAACACAGCGTCTGGACAAACCTGATGTTTGTGCAGGAGTTTCATGAGTGCGACGCTCTGAAGGGGGAGCGACTCAGCACAGAGAGCAGAGGAAGGGAAGACTCAGAGCGACAGTGAAACGTATCAAACATGTGATGAAGTTGTTTTGGGAATCAAACATTTTCAAAACAAAAACAGGAACATGTTGATTTAAACTTGAGAATAAAAAAACAGCGAGTTTAAAACCCACAGAGGAAAATGTCCCGTCTTTAATACTTCATCTTTAATACTTCATCTTTAATACTTCATCTTTAATACTTCATCTTTAATACTTCATCTTTAATACTTCATCTTTAATACTTCATCTTTAATAGTCCGTCTTTAATCTCGTCTCATGTTCGGACGTGTCTCTTCGCTCAGACTTCGCCCAAACTCCCAGAAGATGATTAAAGTTTTAATCAGGTTTGTTTCCATAACAACAGGAAGCGACGTTTCCTCTCAACGCCACAAATCACCAAAAATAACTCTGTGTTTGTGTCAACGTGTTTGTGGTTTGTTCAAAGCTCCTCAAACCTGAAGTGTCTGTGTGTGTCTGCTGCTCTGACCTCTGACCCCCGAGCATCTTCCTGTTCCACAGTCTGTGTAACATGTTCTCAGGCCCCGTTCACACTAGTGTGTATGGGAGTGGTTTGGTTGTGGTGCAGTGTTCGTTCACATTAATCCAACTGAACACAGCTCCAGAGACGTTCCCCACGATGTTCATGTTGGTCCAGATGTGACGGGTACAGAAGAGGAGAGGGTCACAACAAACACAAACACCGCAACAAATACAAACACGACAACACAAATACAAAAGCCACAACACAAATGCAAAAGCCACAACACATTAAAAAGCCACAACAAGTGACTGTGGGACTCTTTTCCGACGGACCGATCAAGCGGCAAGTGAAGAAGACGAACTACAACGTGAAACGAATCAATGATAAAACAATAAATTACTTTTACTTAGTTTCCAACTTCTCCGTTCTTTTACGTTTCACGTTGTAGTTCTTCTTCTTCACTTGCCGCTTGATCGGTCCGTCAGAAAATAGAGTCCCACGGTCACTTCTGTTACGGCTTTTTAATGTGTTGTGGCATTGGCATTAAAATAGTTCCCGTGGTCATTTCTTTGATGTGTTGTGGCGTTTGTATTTGTTGCGGCGTTTGCGTTTGCGGTGACCCTCTCGCCTTCTGTCGACTGGGACTGTGCGGACTCCTGAAAACTCTGATACTCTGATGTGTGTCTGTCACCACAAAACACTAAGACACACAATATGTGTCCATTCACATAAACGTGTGTCTGTGTGCACCACCTGCACACGTATAATGTGTGAAAAGTTTCACATGAACCAACAACACGACACAAACACAGAACAGACTGAGCATCAGCAGAACACCCCTCTGACACAGAGAGAACACCCCTCTGTCACAGAGAGAACACCCCTCTGACACAGAGAGAACACCCCTCTGTCACAGAGAGAACACCCCTCTGACACAGAGAGAACACCCCTCTGACACAGAGAGAAACACCCTCTGACACACAGAGAGAACACCCCTCTGACACAGAGAGAACACCCCTCTGACACAGAGAGAAACACCCCTCTGACACAGAGAGAACACCCCTCTGACACAGAGAGAACACCCCTCTGACACAGAGAGAACACCCCTCTGACACAGAGAGAACACCCTCTGACACAGAGAGAGACACACCCCTCTGTCACACAGAGAGAACACACCCCTCTGTCACAGAGAGAACACCCCTCTGACACAGGGAGAACACCCCTCTGACACAGGGAGAACACCCCTCTGTCACAGAGAGAACACCCCTCTGACACAGGGAGAACACTCATATTCCACTGAGTCCAACACAAACTGAACCACATCAGACACAAGAAACAACTGTTTTTTTCACACACATTAGTTTATGTAAATGAGTCATGTGATTGAACGTTTAGTTTGTGTAAAACAGAAATAAATGTGTCAAAGTTTTTGTGAGAGAAAAAAACCACGACACAGAAACGACGAGTGTGGACACTAGAAATGGGCATAATTATTCGATTAATCGATAATTGATCATTAAGAATTTCATCGATTACGTTCATTTTAATGGACAAACTGAATGTATGTGTGTGTGTCGTGACCAAACAGGTGTGTACATGTGTCTCTGCATCAGAAGGAGCGAGACACAAACAGTGGGTCAGTCTGTAACGAACCGAAGCACAAATGTGGATTTAACCAGGATTTGTAGGAGAAATTCCACACTTTCCGTTGCGTTGGGACAAGTGTGAGTCCATGTGCACAGTGGATAAAGCAGCACATATGTTTCTGTGTCCAGTGGGAAAAAGTTTTTCCAGGTGAGAGTCGCTCAATGTGGATGACGAGGCCCCGCCCCCCTCCCCCCGTACGCTGTCCTGGTTTTGACAAACACAAATCTGGTCACACTGACCTGTATTCACCTGAGTCATGTCTTTTAATCCAACACAAGTTGAACCACATCAGCGACACAAGAGCTGGAGTTTTATCTTCACTTAGTTTATGTAAATTAGTGATGTGGTTTTAAGTTTTGTTTCTGTGAGATTTGAACAAAACTGAATTAAACACATTATAATGTCAAACAGCTGATGTGGATCTAGAGTCGTTATGTTTATATGTCGTAAAGTTGAATTTATTGATGCAGATTAGTGCAGATAGTAATAATAATGATGATCACTTTAATATAAAAACGTTAATGATTAATCGATAATCAATAGTTAATTCTCCCGACGATCGATTAAGAAAATTTCATCGAATGCCCGTCCCTAGTTTACACAGATCGTTTATGGTGAAACGGTGATTCGTTTCAGTGTAAACGTGTCTCTTTGTGACGACGGCTCCACAGTGGCTCCATATTTGTAAATCCGCCTGTGAGTCTCATAGCAACACAAGAACCAATCACGATGGAGGTTGTTAAATGTGCTCGTCCTTCTCACCGGAGAGACTCATCTTCTGCTCCTCTCTGTTCTACTCAGACGTTTTTAGTTGTTTTCTTCTGAACACAGATGTGAGATTTACACTGGGCTGTTTTACGACGACACGTCTGAACAGATTATTTAACTAATAAATCAGTCACCATCAGTTTATTTGATTTATTTTACTCACTTCTTCAAAAGTCTGTGAGCTCAGTTAAACCGAAGGAACTGTAAATGAACTTGGATCGTTTTATTTTAAGACCAACAGAACAAATGAAAAAGTACAACAACCAGAAAAAAAGGTAAAGTTCTTCAACGCACTTGACGAACAATCAGCCGGGAAATCACAAACAAAACATCCGAGTCCAGAAGAACAGTTTGAGGAACAGTTTGAGGAACAGTTTGAGGAACAGTTTGAAGAACAGTTTGAGGAACAGTTTGAGGAACAGTTTGACTCTGTGGTGTTTAGTCTGGAGCAGTTCTGAAATCTGCTGTTGTTTCGCCTGCAGAAAGTTTATCAGGAAACCTTCAGATTCAAACTGGTCTAAACCAGGACTGAACCAGGACTAAACCAGGTCTAAACCAGGTCTAAACCAGGTCTAAATCAGGACTAAATCAGGACTAAATCAGGACTGAACCAGGACTGAACCAGGACTGAACCAGGACTGAACCAGGTCTAAACCAGGTCTTGTGGATCTCGGGTTAATAAGAGAAAATCTAAAGAATGTGAGGTTAGACATTTACACAAGAACCACAACCACAACCTCATGTGCCCTTTGTGTGTGTCAGGTCCCTCCTCTGTGTGTGTCAGGTCCCTCCTCTGTGTGTGTCAGGTCCCTCCTCTGTGTGTGTCAGGTCCCTCCTCGTGTGTGTCAAGGCCCCTCTTCGTGTGTGTCAGGTCCCTCCTCGTGTGTGTCAAGGCCCCCTCGTGTGTGTCAGGTCCCTCTCGTGTGTGTCAGGTCCCTCCTCGTGTGTGTCAGGTCCCTCCTCGTGTGTGTCAGGTCCCCTCCTCGTGTGTGTCAGGTCCCTCCTCGTGTGTGTCAGGTCCCTCCTCGTGTGTGTCAGGTCCCTCCTCGTGTGTGTCAGGTCCCTCCTCGTGTGTGTCAGGTCCCTCCTCTGTGTGTGTCAGGTCCCTCCTCTGTGTGTGTGTCAGGTCCCTCCTCTGTGTGTGTGTCAGGTCCCTCCTCGTGTGAGTCAGGTCCCTCCGCTGTGTGTGTCAGGTCCCTCCTCTGTGTGTGTCAGGTCCCTCCTTGTGTGTGTCAGGTCCCTCCTCTGTGTGTGTCAGGTCCCTCCTCGTATGTGTCAGGTCCCTCCTCTGTGTGTGTCAGTCCCCTCTTCATGTGTGTCAAGGCCCCTCCTCTGTGTGTCAGGTCCCTCCTCATGTGTGTCAAGGCCCCTCCTCGTGTGTGTCAGGTCCCCTCCTCGTGTGTGTCAGGTCCCTCCTCGTGTGTGTCAGGTCCCTCCTCCAGGTCCCTCCTCGTGTGTGTCAGGTCCCTCCTCGTGTGTGTCAGGTCCCTCCTCTGTGTGTGTGTCAGGTCCCTCCTCGTGTGTGTCAGTCCCTCCTCAGGTCCCTCCTCGTGTGTGTCAGGTCCCTCCTCTGTGTGTGTGTCAGGTCCCTCCTCTGTGTGTGTGTCAGGTCCCTCCTCGTGTGGTGTGTGTCAGGTCCCTCCTCTGTGTGTGTCAGGTCCCTCCTCGTGTGTGTCAGGTCCCTCCCCGTGTGTGTCAGGTCCTCTCCTCGTGTGTGTCAGGTCCCTCCTCGTGTGTGTCAGGTCCCTCCTCGTGTGTGTCAGGTCCCTCCCCGTGTGTGTCAGGTCCCTCCCCGTGTGTGTCAGGTCCCTCCCCGTGTGTGTCAGGTCCCTCCTCGTGTGTGTCAGGTCCCTCCTCGTGTGTGTCAGGTCCCTCCTCGTGTGTGTCAGGTCCCTCTCGTGTGTGTGTCAGGTCCCTTCCCGTGTGTGTCAGGTGCCTCCTCGTGTGTCAGGTCCCTCTTCGTGTGTGTCAAGGCCCCCCTCGTGTTGTGTCAGGTCCCTCCTCGTGTGTGTCAGGTCCCTCCCGTGTGTGTCAGGTCCCTCCTCGTGTGTGTCAGGTCCCTCCTCGTGTGTGTCAGGTCCCTCCTCGTGTGTGTCAGGTCCCTCCTCGTGTGTGTCAGGTCCCCTCCTCGTGTGTGTCAGGTCTTTCCTTGTGTGTGTCAGGTCCCTCCTCGTGTGTGTCAGGTCCCTCCTTGTGTGCCAGGTCCCCTCCTCGTGTGTGTCAGGTCCCTCCTCGTGTGTGTCAGGCCCTCCTCGTGTGTGTCAGGTCCTCGTGTGTGTCAGGTCCCTCCTCGTGTGTGTCAGGTCCCTCCTCGTGTGTGTCAGGTCCCTCCTCGTGTGTGTCAGGTCCCTCTCTCCTCGTGTGTGTCAGGTCCCTCCTCGTGTGTGTCAGGTCCCTCCTCTGTGTGTGTCAGGTCCCTCCTCGTGTGTGTCAGGTCCCTCCTTGTGTGTGTCAGGTCCCTCCTCTGTGTGTGTCAGGTCCCTCCTCGTGTGTGTCAGGTCCCTCCTCGTGTGTGTCAGGTCCCTCCTCTGTGTGTGTCAGGTCCCTCCTCGTGTGTGTCAGGTCCCTCCTCGTGTGTGTCAGGTCCCTCCTCTGTGTGTGTCAGGACCCTCTCGTGTTTCATTTGTGACTCAGAGGTTTGGGTTTTTTTGTTTTTTTTTTGTTTGAATCGTCGCCAAAAAGAATTAGGTCAAAATTATGAGATTTCCCTTTGACGTCTGCGGCTTCAACCTGAGTCTGTGCCAGGGACTGAACCAGGACTAAACCAGGTCTAAACCAGGACTAAACCAGGTCTAAACCAGGACTAAACCAGGTCTAAACCAGGACTAAACCAGGACTAAACTGAGATTGAATTCTAAACTAAATTAAAACTAAACTTGGTCTGAATCAGGTCTCGGCCCGGTCTAAGCCTGGTCTTGATCCTGGTCTTGATCCTGGTCTTGATCCTGGCCTTGATCCTGGCCTTGATCCCGGTCTTGATCCTGGTCTCGGTCTGGGTGGTCTGGACTTGCTGGGGCCTGTTGTTAATGATTCACTTTAAACTCGGGGAGAGGCTTTAGTCTCTCGAGTCGAGTCTCACGTGTGTGAGGATCTGATTGGCCGATAAAACGCTTTAGAAACTGAGAATGAGCTCGCCTCTCCACAGATCTGACTCTCCTCTCCACAGATCTGACTCGCCTCTCCACAGATCTGACTCTCCTCTCCACAGATCTGACTCTCCTCTCCGCAGATCTGACTCTCCTCTCCGCAGATCTGACTCTCCTCTCCGCAGATCTGACTCCTCTCCGCAGATCTGACTCTCCTCTCCGCAGATCTGACTCTCCTCTCCACAGATCTGACTCTCCTCTCCACAGATCTGACCTGTGACTTGGCCTGGGGGTGTTTGTCTCCATGGAGATCCGTGGGAAATCCATCAAACATAGATCTATAGATATGACGAGTGTGGTGAGAGGGTCTGAAGGACACAGATCTCCAGATCTCAAACCAAGAGGCTCCTGAGACTCTCCAGCACAGAACTTCAGGTGTGAGACGCTGCAGAGAAACAAACATGGAGCCACAGTCACAGAAACATCTGAGCAGAGTACGAGCTGGAGACCCCAGGATCAAGGTGGGAAACACCTCCAGAGGTTGTGGAGAACGACCGAGCTGAGATCCTGTGGGACTTCAGATACAGACTGACAGGATGGAGATGGACCAACCAGACATAGTGGAAGTGGAGAAGAAACAGAGCAGAGCCGTGGTGGAACATCACAACATCAAGAGACGGAATATCAGGAAAAAGGAACATGAGAAGCTAGAGAAACACCAGGGGCTCAAGGAGGAGCTGGAGAAGGTCTGGAAGGTGAAGGCATCAGTGGAGCCTGTGGTGATCGGACACTCGGGGCTGTGACCCCCAAACTGGAAGAAACTCCAGCAGATACAGAGAAAAACAACAGAACATCTCAGTCCAGTCTCAGGTTCTAGTTCCTCATGTTCCTTTCTCCTGACATTTCCATCTCTTGGTGTTGTGATGTTCCACCACCACGGCTCTGCTCTGTTTTTCTCCAGCTTCACTATGTCTGGTTGGTTCATCTCCATCCTGTCAGTCTGTATCTGAAGTCCCACAGGATCTTGGCTCAGTCGTTCTCCACAACCTTTGGAGATGTTTCCCACCTTGATCCTGGGGTCTTCAGCCCAAACTCTGCTCAGATGTTTCTGTAAACTCTGTGTCCACTTGGTTCTGTCGCTCCATGTTCTTCTCTGTCATTAGAAGTGGAACGAGCTCCACACAGAAACACAGAGGAACAGACAGAGGAACAGACAGAGGAACACAGAGGAACACAGAGAACAGACAGAGGAACAGACAGAGGAACAGACAGAGGAACACAGAGAGGAACACACAGAGGAACACAGAGAAACACAGAGAGAACACAGAGGAACACAGAGAACAGACAGAGGAACACAGAGGAACACAGAGAGGAACACAGAGAGGAACACAGAGGAACAGACAGCAGAGAAAACAGACAGAGAGGAACACAGAGGAACACACAGAGGAACACAGAGGAACAGACAGAGGAACACAGAGAGGAACACAGAGAGGAACAGACAGAGGAACAGACAGAGAAACAGCAGAACACAGAGGAACACAGAGGAACAGACAGAGAAACACCAGAGGAACAGACAGAGGAACAGACAGGAGACAGAGGAACACAGACAGAGGAACACAGAGGAACACAGAGGAACAGACAGAGGAACAGACAGAGGAACAGACAGAGAGAGAACACAGAGAGGAACAGAGAACAGAGGGAACAGACAGAACAGACAGAGGAACAAGACAGAGGAGAGGAACACAGAGAGGAACACAGAGAGGAACACAGAGAGGAACACAGAGGAACAGACAGAGGAACACGCAGAGGAACAGACAGAGGAACAGAGGAACAGAGGAACAGCAGAGGAACAGACAGAGGAACAGACAGAGAGGGAACAGACAGAGGAAACAGACAGAGGAACACAGAGAACACAGGAAACACAGAGAGGAACACAGAGGAACAGACAGAGGAACACGCAGAGGAACAGACAGAGGAACAGACAGAGGAACAGACAGAGGAACACAGAGGAACACACAGAGGAACACACAGAGGAACACACAGAGGAACACAGAGGAACAGACAGAGGAACAGACAGAAACAGACAGGAACAGACAGAGGAACAACAGAGAGGAACACAGAGGAACAGACAGAGAACAGAGAACAGACAGAGGAACACAGAGGAACACGAGAAACAGCACAGAGGAACAGACAGAGGAACACAGAGGAGGAAACAGACAGAGGAACCAGAGGAACAGACAGAGGAACAGACAGAGGAACAGACAGGAACAGACAGAGGAACACGCAGAGGAACACAGAGGAACAGACAGAGGAACAGACAGAGGAACACAGACAGAGGAACAGACAGAGGAACAGAGAAACACAGAGGAAACAGACAGAGGGAACACAGAGGAACACAGAGGAACAGACAGAGGAACACGCAGAGGAACACAGAGGAACAGACAGAGGAACAGACAGAGGAACAGACAGAGGAACAGACAGAGAGGAACAGACAGAGAGAACACGCAGAGAGGAACAGACAGAGGAACACACAGAGGAACAGACAGAGGAACACAGAGGAACAGACAGAGAGGAACACAGAGGAACACAGAGGAACACACAGAGGAACAGACAGAGGAACAGACAGAGGAACACGAGAGGAACACAGAGGAACAGAGAACAGACAGAGGAACAGACAGAGGAACAGAGAGAGGAACACAGAGGAACAGACAGAGGAACACAGAGGAACAGACAGAGGAACACAAGAGGAACAGAGAGAACAGACAGAGGAACAGACAGAGGAACACAGAGAGGAACACAGAGAGGAACACAGAGGAACAGACAGGAACAGACAGAGGAACACAGAGGAACACGCAGAGAACACAGAGAGGAACAGACAGAGGAACACACACAGGAACAGACAGAGGAACAGAGAGGAACAGAGACAGAGAGAACAGAGAGAGGAACAGAGGAACAGACAGACAGAGGAACACAGAGGAACAGACAGAGGAACAGACAGAGGAACACAGAGAGAGGAAACAGAGGAAACAGACAGAGGAACAGACAGAGGAACAGACAGAGGGAACAGACAGAGGAACACAGAGAACAGAGAACAGAGAACAGAGGAGGAACAGACAGAGAACAGACAGAGGAACAGACAGAGAACAGACAGAGGAACACGAGGAACACAGACAGAGGAACACACAGAGGAAACACACAGAGGAACAGACAGAGGAACAGCAGAGGAACAGAGGAACAGAGGAACACAGAGGAACACGACAGAGGAACACACAGAGGAACAGACAGAGAGAACACAGAGAGGAAACAGACAGAGACAACAGACAGAGGAACAGACAGAGGAACAGAGGAACAGACAGAGAGGAACAGACAGAGGAACAGACAGAGGAACAGAGAGGAACACAGAGCACAGAGGAACAGACAGAGGAACACAGAGGAACAGACAGAGGAACAGACAGAGGAACAGACAGAGGAACAGACAGAGGAACAGACAGAGGAACACAGAGAGGAACACAGAGAGGAACAGACAGAGGAACAGACAGAGGAACACAGGAACAGAGAGGAACAGACAGAGGAACAGAGAGGAACAGAGAACACAGAGGAACAGAGAGGAACACAGAGGAACAGAGGAACAGACACAGAGGAACACAGAGAGAACAGACAGAGGAACAGACAGAGAAACAGAAGAGGAACAGAGAGAACAGAGACAGACAGAGAACAGACAGAGAGAACACAGAGAGGAACACAGAGAGGAACAGAGAAGACAGAGACAGACAGAGGAACACAGAGGAACACAGAGGAACAGACAGAGGAACAGACAGAGGAACAGACAGAGGAACAGACAGAGGAAACAGACAGAGGAACAGACAGAGAGGAACAGACAGAGGAACAGACAGAGGAACACAGAGAGGAACAGACAGAGGAACACAGAGAAACACAGAAACTCAGAAGAAATTCAGATTTCAAGTCTCACGTACATTTAAATAAAAGACCAGGTGGAGCTTCTGGAGCTTCTGGAGCTTCTGGAGCTTCTGCAGTGTGTGGAGATGTTCTGAGAGGAGCAGACTGAGCTCCTGTGGGTCTGGACAGTTCCCAGGTCAAAGTTGAAGCAGATTTCACTGAACTTGAGATTTAAAGATTTGAAACGAGGCAGAAAAGTCCAACAATTCATCCAAAATTCCCTTGAACTTTTTGTTTTCAAACTGGTCCAGATCCTCCTACAAATGTCCCTGAATGTTTCACTCGTCCATGAAAAAAGAAACGTTTTTCCTTTTTTTTTTTTTTCCTTTTTTTGTTTTTCAAAAGAACCGGAGCCTGGTCAGAGTCTCAGAACAGAGTTAAAGCTCCACTGTGGGACATTTCCCGTCGCTGGGCCTCGGGACACGCAGCAGCTGGAGATTCTGTGGACGTTTTTTTTTTGGATCCTGTTTTTTTTTTTCCTCTTTGTGTTCGTGGCCTCGGGTCAGAGTCACTGTCAAACTCTGTGTCGTCCTCCGCTATTCTCTCTATTCTTCTCTTTCACTTTCATCTCTCCTCCCCCTCCCTCGCTTTTTCTGCTCCATATCATCTCTCTCTCCTTTTACCCCTTTACCCCTCCTCTCTCTCTCTCTCTCTCTCTCTCTCTCTCTCTCTCTCTCTGCCTCTCTTCTCTTTCATCGCTCCTCTGACTCTTCTCCTCTTCTCCTCTTCTCTCTCTCAGTTGTTTCTCTTGCTCTCTCTTTCCCTTTACCTTCACTCCCTCTTTGCTATAGTCTCTCTCTCTCTCTCTCTCTTTTCTCTCTAAAAAGTGTTGGTACATTCCTTTTGCCCCCCTCTCTCTCTCTTCTCTCTCTTCTCTCTCTCTCCATAGAAATTGAAGTGCATTTGTTTCTCCCCTTCCCTCTCCTCTCACTCTCTCTCTCCACTTGTCTTTCCCTCTCTCCTTTCACCCCTCCTCTCCTCTCTTTCTCTCTCTCTCTCTAGAAAGTTGGTGCATTCCTTTAGCCTCTCTCTCTCTCTCTCTGTCTCTCTCTTTCCCTCCCTCTCTTTCTCTTTCTCTTTCTCTCTCTCTTTCTCTCTCTCCGTCTCTCTGTTGTCGGTTTGTTCTTTTCTCGTGGACCTCGGAGTTTTTTTTTTGTTTTTTTTTCAGAGTTTTGTGTCAGAGGAATTAGAATAAGAATAACAGAGCTCGGTCGCCACGGAGACGCCAGTGTGTGGTCGCCGCGGAGACCGAAGTGCACGCCGCACACACGCTGGGAGTGTGTGTGTGTGTGTGTGTGTGTGTGTGTGTGTGTGTGTGTCTGTGTGTGTGTGTCTGTGTGTGTGTGTGTGTGTCTGTGTGTGTCTGTGTGTGTGTGTGTGTGTGTGTGTGTGTGTGTGTGTGTGTGTGTGTGTGTGTGTGTGTGTGTGTGTCTGTGTGTGTGTGTGTGTGTGTGTGTGTGTGTGTGTGTGTCTGTGTGTGTGTGTGTGTGTGTGTGTCTGTGTGTGTGTGTGTGTCTGTGTGTGTGTGTGTGTGTGTGTGTCTGTGTGTGTGTCTGTGTGTGTCTGTGTGTGTGTGTGTGTGTGTGTGTGTGTGTGTGTGTGTGTGTGTCTGTGTGTGTGTGTGTCTGTGTGTGTCTGTGTGTGTGTGTGTGTCTGTGTGTGCTGTGTGTGTGTGTGTGTGTCTGTGTGGTCTGTGTGTGTGTGTGTGTGTCTGTGTGTGTGTGCTGTGTGTGTGTGTGTGTCTGTGTGTGTGTGTGTGTGTGTCTGTGTGTGTGTCTGTGTGTGTGTGTGTGTGTGTGTCTGTGTGTGTGTGTGTGTGTGTGTGTGTGTGTGTGTGTGTGTGTTGTGTGTGTGTGTGTGTGTTGTAGTAAAGTGTCGAGATACACAAGAATTCACAGAAAGACAAACACACCTCTCTCTCTCTCTCTCTTTCTCTGTTTCTCTCTCTCACCTCGCTGCACCTCCGCCTTTCCTCCTCTCACTTTTCTTTTTCACTCATTCTTCTCCTTCTCTCTCTCCTCTCTCGTTCTTCTCTTTTCTCTCTTTCTCTCTATCTCCTCCCTCTTTCTTTTCTTCGTCCTTCCTCTCTCTTTTCTTGCTTCGCCTTCTTGTCTCTTCCTTCTCTCCCTTCTGCCCCTCACTTTCTGTCCTCCCTCTCTCTCTCTCTCTCTCTCTCTCTCTCTCTCTCTCTCTCTCTCTCATAACTTTTTCTTCTCTCCCTCCTTCTCTCTCTCTTCTCTCTTTCTTTCTTCTTTCCCTCCATTCTTTCCCTCCTTCCTGAGGTGTGTTTTCCTCCTGTACCTGAGCTCATTCTTTCCCTCCCTCTTCTCTTCTCTCTCTTTTCCTCCGTCTCAGGTGTGTTTTTCTTTCTTTGTTCAAACACGTTTTTATGAATGAGTTTAAACATTAACACGACTGACACACTGACCCATGACACACACACGAGACCTGACACACACTGACCCATGACACACACACGAGACCTGACACACACTGACCCATGACACACACTGACCCATGACACACACTGACACATGACACACACTGACCCATGACACACACACGAGACCTGACACACACTGACCCATGACACACACACACATGAGACCTGACACACACTGACCCATGACACACATGACACACACACTGACCCAGACCTGACACACACGACCCTGACACACACACGAGACCTGACACACACTGACCCATGACACACACACGAGACCTGACACACACTGACCCATGACACACACATGACACACACACGAGACCTGACACACACTGACCCATGACACACACACGAGACCTGACACACACTGACCCATGACACACACACGAGACCTGACACACACTGACCCATGACACACACACGAGACCTGACACACACACTGACCCATGACACACACACGAGACCTGACACACACTGACCCATGACACACACACACACCACACGACCACAACACACAGACCTGACACACACTGACCCATGACACACACACGAGACCTGACACACACTGACCCATGACACACACACACGAGACCTGACACACCTGACCCGACTCACACAACGAGACCTGACACACCACTGACACACACTGACACACACACTGACCCATGACACACACACGAGACCTGACACACACTGACCCACACACACACACTGACCACAAACACACGAACCTGACAACACTGACATACACTGACCTGACACACACACGAGACCTGACACACACTGACAGAACACACGAGACTGACCACACACTGACCCATGAACACACACGAGACACACACACTGACACACACTGAACACCAGACACACACTGACCGAGACACTGACCACACTGACATGACAACAGACACTGACATGACGAGACACACACACGGACTGACACACACTGACTGCCAAGACACACTGTACCCATGACACACACTGACCTGACACACACACGAGGGACCTGACACACACTGACCCGAACACACACAGGGACTGACACACACTGACCCAGACAACACGAGACCTGACAACACTGACCCATGACACACACACGAGAGGACACACATTGACCCGACACACACACACTGACATGACACACACGAAGACTGACACACACTGACCCATGACACACACACGAGACCTGACCTGACCTGAACACACACACCTGGACCACACCACTGACACCGACACACACACAGGAGGACCTGACACACACACGAGGGACCTGACACACACTGACCCAAGACACACACACGAGGGACCTGACACACACTGACCAAGACACACACACGAGGAACCTGACACACACGAGACACACACACGAGGACCTGACACACACTGACCCGAGACACACACACACTGACCCAAGACACACACTGACCCATGACACACACGAGGAGGGACCTGACACAACACGAGGCCTGACACACACTGACCCAAGACACACACACGAGGACCTGACCACGACCGAGACACACACACACTGACCCAAGACACACACTGACCCGAGACACACACACATGACCCACACACACTGAGACACACACTGGAGGGACCTGACACACACTGACACACACAACTGACACACACTGGAGGGACCTGACAACACACACACACACACACTTGTTTTAGTCCTGGTTTAGTCCTGGTTTAGACCTGGTTTAGACCTGGTTCAGTTTTGGTTTAGTTCTGGTTTAGACCTGGTGTAGTCCTGGTTTAGTTCTGGTTTAGTCCTGGTTTAGTTCTGGTTTAGACCTGGTTTTAGTCTGGTTTAGTTCTGGTTTAGTCCTGGTTTAGTTCTGGTTTAGTCCTGTTTAGTCCTGGTTTAGTTTTGGTTTAGTCCTGTTTAGTCCTGTTTAGTTTAGTCCTGTTTAGTCCTGGTTTAGTCCTGGTTTAGACCTGGTTTAGACCTGGTTTAGTCCTGGTTTAGACCTGGTTTAGTCCTGGTTTAGTCCTGGTTTTGACAGGTGATGTTTCACACCTGGACGGGGGGGCGGAGCTTCAGTGGGTCATAAGTCCTCAAAATGGCGCCTGTGAACAGGAACCTTGAGCCGGAGCAGAGCGTCTGTTTCCTCTGCACATTCCGGGGGTTCTGTACATACGTGTGCGCGTCCAAACACGTCCCAAACGAAGAGGACGGAGATGTCATCAGCGCTCGCCCGCATCCCAAACACAAACTGCTCTGCCTCCGGCTCACGCGCTTAAAGAGACGTGTTTGTCTCGTGTTCTAACATCATCTCATGTTCTAACATCGTCTCATGTTCTAACTTTAGTCTCATGTTCTAACATCGTCTCATGTTCTAACTATCGTCTCATGTTCTAACATCGTCTCATGTTCTAACTTTAGTCTCATGTTCTAACATCGTCTCATGTTCTAACGTCGTCTCATGTTCTAACTTTAGTCTCATGTTCTAACATCGTCTCATGTTCTAACATCGTCTCATGTTCTAACGTCGTCTCATGTTCTAACATCGTCTCATGTTCTAACGTTCGTCTCATGTTCTAACTTTAGTCTCATGTTCTAACATCGTCTCATGTTCTAACTTTTGTCTCATGTTCTAACGTCGTCTCATGTTCTAACGTCGTCTCATGTTCTAACATCGTCTCATGTTCTAACATCGTCTCATGTTCTAACGTCTCTTCTATGTTCTAAACGTTCTCTCATGTTCTAACATCGTCTCATGTTCTAACTCGTCTCATGTTCTAGTCTTCATGTTCTAATTTGTCTCATGTTCTAACTTTCGTCTCATGTTCTAACTTTAGTCTCATGTTCTAACATCGTCTCATGTTCTAACATCGTCTCATGTTCTATGTTCTAACTTTAGTCTCATGTTCTAACTTTAGTCTCATGTTCTAACTCGTCTCATGTTCTAACATCGTCTCATGTTCTAACGTTCTCTCATGTTCTAACTTTAGTCTCATGTTCTAACTTTAGTCTCTAACTTTAGTCTCATGTTCTAACTTCGTCTCATGTTCTAACGTTCTCATGTTCTAACTTTAGTCTTGTGTTCTAACGTTCTCATGTTCTAACTTTAGTCTTGTGTTCTAACGTTCTCATGTTCTAACTTTAGTCTTGTGTTCTAACGTTCTTCTCATGTTCTAACTTTAGTCTTGTGTTCTAACGTTCTCATGTTCTAACTTTAGTCTTGTGTTCTAACGTTCTCATGTTCTAACTTTAGTCTTGTGTTCTAACGTTCTCTCATGTTCTAACTTTTAGTCTTGTGTTCTAACGTTCTCATGTTCTAACTTTAGTCTTGTGTTCTAACGTTCTCATGTTCTAACTTTAGTCTTGTGTTCTAACGTTCTCATGTTCTAACTTTAGTCTTGTGTTCTAACGTTCTTTCTTGTTCTAACTTTAGTCTTGTGTTCTAACGTTCTCTCATGTTCTAACTTTAGTCTTTTTCTCTCATGTTCTAACGTCGTTCTTCATCACAAACCCGTCTGAAGAAGTTTTAGAGTCGTCTATGCATGTTTGAGCCATCTAGAGATCTCTCCTGCGCGAGGCTCCGCCCACAAGCCTACGTCCCACATGCTCCCGCAGTACGAGACTGTACGAGGCTCCGCCCACATGCTCCACACGACAATCCTCCATAAACGCACAAAAGCCCGACACAAACTGCACACAGCGTCTGGACAAACCTGATGTTCGTGCAGGAGTCTCATGAGTGCGACGCTCTGAAGGGGGAGGGACTCAGCACAGAGAGCAGAGGGAGGGTCGGGGCTCGGTGTTTTATTGATTTTGCTGCCGTTCTCTCGTGCAGTTGTGGGCGTGGCCTGTCAGGACCCGTCTGCTCCTCACGGCTGCGCAGACGGCAGCTGTTACCCGGCGACAGGGAACCTCCTGATTGGTCGAGCCGTGAACCTGAGCTCCTCCTCCACCTGCGGCCTGAGCTCACCTGAGCAGTACTGCATCGTCAGCCACCTGCAGGTAACACCACCGCACCTGACACTGCACCTGACACTGCACCTGCACTGCACACCTGACACTGCACCTGACACTGACAACCTGACAATACACCTGACACACCTGACACTGACACTGACACCTGACACTGCACCTGACACTGCACTGACACCTGACACTGCACCTGACACTGCACCTGACAATACACCTGACAATACACCTGACACCTGCACACTGACACACTGACACTGACACTGACACTGACACTGCACACTGCACCTGACACTGCACCTGACACTGCACCTGACACTGACACCTGACAATACACCTGACACTGCACCTGACACTGCACCTGACACTGACACCTGACACTGACACTGCACCTGACACTGACACACACCTGACACTGCACTGACACTGCACTGACACCTGACACTGACACCTGACACTGACACTGACACCTGACATGCACACACTGACACCGACACCTGACACTGACACCTGACACTACTGACACACTGCACACTGACACTGCACCTGACACTGCACAACTGACACACTGACACTGCACCTGACACTGCACCTGACACTGCACCTGACATGACACTGACACCTGACACTGCACCTGACACTGCACCACTGACACTGACACCTGACACTGCACACCTGACACTGCACCTGACCTGACACTCACTGACACTGCACCTGACACTGCACCTGACACTGACACTGCACCTGACACTGCACCTGACACTGCAACCTGACACTGCACCTGACACTGCACCCTGACACTGCACCTGACACTGCACCTGACAACTGACACCTGACACTGCACTGACACTGCACCTGACACTGACACAATACAACTGCACACACACCTGCCAGCAGTACTGCATCGTCAGCCACCTGCAGGTCAGAGCGCCACATTACACCTGCCACTGCACCTGCCACTGCACCTGACACTGCACCCACCACACACCGCACGCCACCTGCAGGTGACGTCGCGCTACTGCACCTCAGAGTCCTGCACTCGACAGGTGCGGGCAAATAATGGCTGAAACGGGCGGATTTTAAAGTTCTGGAATGTTATGAGCGCGTGATTACACACGAGTGGGTCAGGACTAAACCAGGACTAAACCAGGACTAGACCAGGACTAGACCAGGACTAGACCAGGACTAACCAGGACTAAACCAGGACTAAACCAGGACTAGACCAGGACTAGACCAGGACTAAACCAGGACTAAACCAGGACTAGACCAGGACTAGACCAGGACTAAACCAGGACTAGAACCAGGACTAGACCAGGACTAAACCAGGACTAGACCAGGACTAAACAGGACTAGACCAGGACTAAACCAGGACTAGACCAGGACTAGACCAGGACTAGACCAGGACTAAGGACTAGACAGGACTAAACCAGGACTAAACCAGGACTAGACCAGGACTAGACCAGGACTAGACCAGGACTAGACCAGGACTAATCTTGGACTCAAGAGAGAGAGAACCCTGAGCCCGTGGAGCAGAGTCTGTAAAGTGTGATGGGTGACAGCTGCTCTTACCTCGTGCAGTGTGGAGCTCTGCCCTCGGTCACACGGGCAAACCTCCTTCAGACAGTAAGTCCTGGTTCAGTCCTGGTTTAGTCCTGGTTTAGTTCTGGAATCAGTCCTAGATTAGTCCTGGTTTAGTCCTGGTTTCCTGGTTAGTCCTGGTTAGTCCTGGTTTAGTCCTGGTTTAGTCCTGGTTTAGTCCTGGTTCAGTTCTGGTTTAGTCCTGGATTAGTCCTGGTTTAGTCCTGGTTTAGTCCTGGTTTAGTCCTGGTTCAGTCCTGGTTTAGTCCTGGTTCAGTGTGTGGTGTTTCTGGTCTGTGAGTTCGTGTTCGTACTGAAGAGTTTCATTTCATGTTGTGATTTTGATTCTTAAAGTTGTAACTTTTCAGTTCATTTTCTGAGGAAGCTTCAGTCTGAACACTCTGCTGTGTGGTTTATCTACTCTACTGCACCTGCCACACGCCCCCTGCAGGTCAGAGCGCGTCACTGCACACTGTGTGACTGAGTCGTGTGTGTCTCTGTTTAAGAAGCAGAAAATCGTCTCAGTCACACAGACACGTTCACACACAGAGAAGAGTCTTGCCCGAGGACACAAAGGCAACCAGAACCTGCAAACATGACACAGAGTGAACTCATGTGTTTACTCAGCCCCTCCCTGAGTGTGTGTGTGTGTCTGTGTGTGTGTGTGTGTGTGTGTGTGTGTGTGTCTGTGTGTGTGTGTGTGTCTGTGTGTGTGTGTGTGTGTGTGTGTGTGTGTGTGTGTGTGTCTCTGTGTGTGTGTGTGTGTCTGTGTGTGTGTCTGTGTGTGTGTGTGCTGTGTGTGTGTGTGTGTGTGTGTGTGTGTGTGTGTGTGTGTGTGTGTGTGTGTGTGTGTGTGTGTGTGTCTGTGTGTGTGTGTGTGTCTGTGTGTGTGTGTGTGTGTGTGTCTGTGTGTGTGTGTGTGTGTGTGTGTGCTGTGTGTGTGTGTCTGTGTGTGTGTGTGTGTGTGTGTCTGTGTGTGTGTGTGTCTGTGTGTGTGTGTCTGTGTGTGTGTGTGTGTGTGTCTCTGTGTGTGTGTGTGTGTGTGTGTGTGTCTGTGTGTGTGTGTGTGTGTGTGTGTGTGTGTGTGTGTGTGTGTGTGTGTGTGTGTCTGTTGTGTGTGTTGTGTGTGTGTGCTGTGTGTGTGTGTGTGTGTGTCTCTGTGTGTGTGTGTGTGTGCTCTGTGTGTGTGTGTGTGTGTGTGTCTGTGTGTGTGTGTCTGTGTGTGTGTGTGTGTGTGTCTGTGTGTGTGTGTGTGTGTCTGTGTGTGTGTGTGTGTTGTGTGTGTCTGTGTGTGTGTGTGTGTGTGTGTGTGTGTGTGTCTGTGTGTGTGTGCTGTGTGTGTGTGTGTGTGTGTGTCTGTGTGTGTGTGTGTGTGTGTCTCTGTGTGTGTGTGTGTCTGTGTGTGTGTGTGTGTGTGTGTGTGTGTGTGTGTGTGTGTGTGTGTGTGTGTGTGTGTGTCTGTGTGTGTGTGTGTGTGTGTGTGTGTGTGTGTGTGTGTGTGTGTGTCTCTGTGTGTGTGTGTGTGTGTCAGGGAGGGGTCCTCGCTCTGTAAACCCACCTGTCTGCACCTGTCTGCACCTGCCCACAGCTCCTGTCGTGTGTGTTTGCTTTTTGCTCCGTCGTCCATCAGCTCCTGTCGTTTACTTCTTTATTTTTTTTTCCTTTCACACTGAGCGGACGAACGTCTGTGTGTCAATCATCCAGTCGTTTTTCAAAATAAAACCAACAATAGAACAGAAAATGAAAAAAACAATTTCCTTCATTATTTGTCTCCAAAACCAAAATTAAAAAACAGAAAATGATTCGTTTTTTTTGTTTTCGTTTTTGTGTTTAAATGAAGTGACAAAAATGGATAACAGACTTAACCAGGACTAAACCAGGACTAAACCAGGACTAAACCAGGACTGAACCAGGACTAAACCAGGACTAAACCAGGACTAAACCAGGACTAACCAGGACTTAAACAGGACCCAGGACTGAACCAGGACTAAACCAGGACTAAACCAGGACTAAACCAGGACTGAACCAGGACTAACCAGGACTAACCAGGACTAAACAGGACTAACCAGGACTAACCAGGACTAAACCAGGACTGAACCAGGACTAAACCAGGACTAAGGACTAACCAGGACTGAACCAGGACTAACCAGGACTAAACCAGGACTAAACCAGGTCTATTCCAGGTCTACCAGGACTAAACCAGGTCTAAACCAGAACTATTCCAGGTCTAAACCAGAACTAAACCAGGACTAAACCAGAACTAAACCAGGACTAAACTAGGACTAAACCAGGACTAAACCAGGACTTAACCAGGACTAAACCAGGACTACTTTCAGTCCCAGTCTGGTCCTGGTCTGGTCCCGGCCTCAGTCTCGGTCTCAGTCTCAGTCTCAGTCCCAGTCCCAGTCTCAGTCATGGTCTGGTCCTGATCTGGTCCCAGTCTCAGTCCCAGTTTGGTCCCAGTTTGGTCCCAGTCTCAGTCCAAGTCTCAGTCCCAGTTTGGTCCTGGCCTCAGTCCCAGTCTCAGTCTCAGGTTTGTTCCAGTTCCTGGTCTCAGTCCTGTCTCATTTCCAATCTGGTCCCAGTCTCAGTCCTGGTCCTGTTTCCGGTTTAAGTCCTGGTTTAGTCCTGGTTCAGTCCTGGTTCAGTCCTGGTTTAGTCCTGGTTCAGTCCTGGTCCTGGTTCAGTCCTGGTTTAGTCCTGGGTTTAGTCCTGGTTTAGTCCTGGTTTAGTCCTGGTTTCCAGTCCTGGTTTAGTCCTGTTTAGTCCTGGTTCAGTCCTGGTTTAGTCCTGGTTTAGTCCTGGTTTAGTCCTGGTTTAAGTCCTGGTTTAGTCCTGGTTCAGTCCTGGTTTAGTCCTGGTTTAGTCCTGGTTCAGTCCTGGTTTTAGTCCTGGTTTAGTCCTGGTTTAGTCCTGGTTCAGTCCTGGTTTAGTCCTGGTTCAGTCCTGGTTTAGTCCTGGTTCAGTCCTGGTTTAGTCCTGGTTCAGTCCGTTATCTGTTTTTTCATTTTGGTTTTTGGAGAAAAATAATGAAGAAAATCATTGTTTAATTTTCTCATTTTTAGTTTTATTTTGAAAAACAAATGAAGGAATCACACACAGACTGCTCGCCTCTCTGCAGATCTGACCTGGACCCTGACCTGGAAATAGACGAGCTTGTTGCCATGACGACGCGTGGACTGTATCTCCATGGAGACAGAAAAGTGACAGAGTTCAGCTTTAACTCAGAGCTGTTCCTCTAACGGTTCTGCTCAGATCTTTCAGTCGTTTCAGATGAACATTGGGATTTGAAACGTCACAGTTGGAGCAGAAGGATCCGCGGGGTCAGAGGTCAGAGGTCAGAGGTCACAGGGGCGGGTTTATCCGGATCCGTCGGAGTTTGTTTCTCTGAGTTTGACGTTGACAGTTTAAGTCTGAGTTTCCGAGCCTGAGGCAGAGTTTAGTTTGAGTGTTTCCCTCTGACATGGATCTTCTCCTCCAGAGCTTCAGCGCGAGTGTCTCCCCCCCCCCCCGACCCACAGTTTACACACAAGACCTGCCCCGACCTGCCCCTGTCTGCTCCTGTCTGCTCCTGTCTGCTCCTGTCTGCTCCTGTCTGTTGAATCTGTGTGTCATTCGTTCATTCATTTTACAAAATAAAACCAAAAATAAGAAAATGAAAAAAAAATTATTTTTTAAATTCATTATTTGACTCCAAAGCCAAAATGAAAAAACAGATAACAGTTTGTTTTTTCTGTTTTTCGATTTTGTGTTTAAATGAAAACTGGAAAAAACAGATAACGACCTGAACCAGGTCTAAACCAGGTCTAAACCAGGTCTAAACCAGGTCTAAACCCTGGACTGGTGCCCGTCAGCTGCCTCAGGACTCCTCCTTCATCTCTTACTTCTGGTGTCCACCACTGAGTTCGGGGGTTCCTGCTGCGACAGGCTCCACAGACTTTACGCCCACAGCTCCGAGCGGCGATAACAGAGGCCGAGAAAGAAAACCAGACTCCATGTCCCCAGACTCCTCCTGGAATCCAGGAGAAGTTCTACAGCTCTGACTCTCTTCACCCGAGTGTCCAAAACACAAACGGCCGGAGGTCACATGACACGACTACAAAGTGGATCATGGACCTCCAGGCCGAGGACGTCCTGGTGCCTCGTGCACTGATGGACCTTGTGCTGAACATGGTGTTGGTTCTGGACAAACTGTGACTCACACAGAAGTTCAATAACAGAACCACGTCGCTCCTTCAGCCTGAGCCTCATGGGTGAAGACCCGGTCACCCGCCCCAGACCTGTGTGGTCTTCATCATGAAGAGCTTCTGAACTGCTCTTGGTCTGACCCGTCCCAGGACCTGTTTGTCTTGAGTGACCAGGAACATGAAACGTCCAACAACAAAACTCCAGGATCATTCAGACTCAAACATCTCCACCTCGACACGGCGACGTTCAGGGAGGAAAAAACAGTGACAGTGTAAAATAAAGATCTGACACAGTGAAGTGCAGACGTCTCCATCCTCCTGCACAATAATCCACATCTGTGTCTTTACGAGTTTCATCTGATCTTGAGCGATTTACCTGAACATAAACAAACCATTAACGACTGTTTGGCCAAAGTCGTTTGTTGACATTAAATAGTTCGGACAGAAAGAAAAACACTCAACCTGGAGAAGACCAAACAGTAATCATCATGGAGGTGTTTTGTTCAACCATCCACTGACAAAAACACACACACCTCCAGACTTTTGTACGTCTGCATCTGTCGTCACGTCCAATATATTTATTAAACTTATCGTACTTTTGTCTCGCTCCTGCCTCGAAATCCTCACAATAAAAACTCTTCTCCACAGACGTGTTTGTCCTGTTTGTTTGTCCTGTTTGTTTGTCGTGTTTGTCGTGTTTGTTTGTCGTGTTTGTCGTGTTTGGCTTCAGTTCCTGCTCTAGACTTGAATTTCGCGCGTCGTCATGATCACGTGACTGAACCTGAGCTACTGAGAAGCTCTGACGTCCAGTTTACGTTCGTGCGTCAAATCGTCCTCAGAGCGTCTGCGCCGACCGACGTGCACCTCCGGACGTTTAGAACTACACAGACGATCTGAGCTGTGATTGGTCGTCTCTGCGTCGGCTCTACACACACTTCCTGTTCTCCACAAACACAAACGGGTTTAAATCGTCGCCTCCTGGTGGTGTGGAGGTGAATTACACGGCGGTGCAGAAACCTCCACTCAGATCCATAAATCAAAACAACATCAACAAGGCGACGGCGGCAGAGTGAGACGAGCCGACGCAGAAATATAAAACGGCCTTGAGTGTGTATGACAGTGCTCTGAAGGGGGAGCAACTTAGCACAGAGATGTAAATCTGTTGTTTTTGGACGAATAAAACATTTTTAAAACAAAAACAGGATCATGATCTGAATGAGACGTGTTACAGTAAAAACACACCGTCTGGGGCAGGACCCTCCGCCGCACCTGTCTCCTGTGTGAGTGACAGGTGCAGAGTGGCAGGTGCAGAGTGGCAGGTGCAGAGTGGCAGGTGCAGAGTGGCAGGTGCAGAGTGGCAGGTGTGGGCCTGTCGGAGGAACATCTGTGCTGAGACTTTTACACGTCCACGTCTTAAATCACGTTCTGAAAGGAGCAGCAAGTGAAAAACACACGGGGGGAGGTGAAGTGGAGGGTCCTTCACCTGCCTGTTTCCATGGAGACGTCACTGTTCTGTCTGAAATGTTCCACAGTGTGACTTTAAACAACTTCACTTTCTCCAATTTATTCAGTCACAGGTGGATTTATGTCTCAAAAACACCTTGAAAAACAAACATTGTGACAGTGAGCGGAGTCGCCTCTCCACAGATCTGACCTGGAACACCGTCTAGTTTGGTCTCCATGGAGATAGAAAGGTTTAATGCCGTACTGTGGAACATTCCTGACAAAAAAGCAATAACATCTCCATGGAAACAAGCGTTTAACAGAGCTTCCACCAGAAAAGTTACACAATACAGCTTTGTATCGTCATGGACTAAACCAGGACTAAACCAGGTCTAAACCAGGACTAAACCAGGACTAAACCAGGACTAAACCAGGACTAAACCAGGACTAAACCAGGACTAAACCAGGACTAAACCAGGACTAAACCAGGACTAAACCAGGACTAAACCAGGTCTAAACCAGGACTAAACTAAACCAGGACTAACCAGGACTAAACCAGGACTAAACCAGGACTAAACCAGGTCTAAACCAGGACTAAACCAGGACTAAACCAGTAAACCAGGTCTAAACCAGGACTAAACCAGGTCTAAACCAGGACTAAACCAGGACTAAACCAGGTAAACTAAACCAGGACTAAACCAGGACTAAACCAGGACTAAACCAGGACTAAACCAGGTCTAAACCAGGTAAACCAGGACTAAACCAGGTCTAAACCAGGTCTAAACCAGGACTAAACCAGGACTAAACCAGGTCTAAACCAGGTCTAAACCAGGTCTAAACCAGGTCTAAACCAGGACTAAACCAGGTCTAAACCAGGTCTAAAGGTCAGGTGTGGGGAATGTTCCAGGTTGTATCTTTAGTGCTTCTCTCTCTCTTTCTCTTTCATTTGGAGTTTTTCTAACGACGTGTTGCTAATCGCCACGGCAACAGCTTCATTAAGAACGCTGACCTGGAATCTGGCTTTTCCCTCCGCCAACTACACCTCCTCCTCCCCCCTCTCTCTCTCTCTTCTTTCTCTCTCTTCTCTCTCTCTCTTCTTTCTTCTATTTCTCACTTCTCTTTCTTTCTTTCTTTCTTTGCTTGTTTCTCTTCTTTCTCTCCTCCCTCCCCCACCCCTGCTCTCTCTCTTTTCCACTCCCCTTTTCTCTCTCTTCCTCTTTTGCGTTCTCTCTCTCTCTCTCTCTGTCCTGCTCACCCCATTTCTCTCTCCTCCCTCTTCTCTCTCTTTATTTAACTCTTTCCTCTCTTTCTTTCTTTCTTTCTTCCTCTCCCCCTCTTCCCTCTCACTCTTTCTAACTCCTTTCCTCTCCTCTCTGTCTTTCTTTGCTTGTTTCTCTTTCTTTCTCTCTTTCTCTCTCTCGCTGTACCCTCTCTTTTTCTCATGGTCTCTTTCGTTCTTTCTTTCTTTTTCACCCCATTTCTCCTCTCCCCCTCTCCGTTTCTTTCTCTTTTCTACTTTTATTTGTTTTTAACTCTTTTCCACTCCTTTCTTTCTTTCTTTCTTTCTTTCTTTCTTTCTTTCTTTCTTTCTTTCTTTCTTTCTTTCTTTCTTCACGACTTCAGGTTTATTCGTTTTCTTGCGTTTGTTTGTTCTTCTCGTTCTTTTCTTATCTTTGGCCTCGGCCTCGTTCTGTTTCTCACGACTCCCACAGACGAACACACACACACACACACACACACACACACACACACACACACACACACACACACACACACACACACACACACACACACCTGCTCTACTCTTCCTCCTCTCTTTCTCTCCTTCCTCTTCTCTCTCTTTTCTAAAAATCTCACATAACAGTTTTTACTTTATTTATTTACTGAATTTGACTTTACCTGAGTACTGCCTTAGCCCCGCCCACTGTGTGACATCACAATGTGCAGTTCTGACCAATCAGAGCGAAGCAATATAAAACTGTTTTGAAGACGACGGAAGGATTTTGAGCTAAGAGTTTATGATAAAAAAAAAAAGATAAAAAATTGCCACAAAATCCAACATTTTTTAAAGTTGTAGGTCCCTGTCAGGTCCCTGTCAGCCCCTGTCAGTCCCTGTCAGTCCCTGTCAGTCAGCCCCTGTCAGCCCCTGTCAGCAGTAGTTTGTGTTTACATTGTGTTCTATGAGAATATTTCTTTCTGGGTAGAAGTGATATTTTCGCTGTGGTTCTTCAGACACACAGACACTGTTCTCCTCAGGACAGAATCGTCGACACTTTTCACACGACTGAGTTTGTGTTTTTGTGAAGAAACAAAGAAGTAACATGTGAATTATTTACACTTTTAATGTGACCTGTGTGTGACCTGTGTGTGACCTGTGTGTGACCTCTGTGTGACCTGTGTGTGACCTCTGTGTGACCTGTGTGTGTGACCTCTGTGTGACCTCTGTGTTGTTGTTCTCCAGGAGTCAGATAAATGTTTTGAGTGTGACTCTCGAGCTCCGTACGACCCCGACTACAACCGCCAGAGCCACCAGATCGACAACGTCATCTACCTGACGGACCGACGAGGAGAGCACACCTGGTGGCAGTCTGTCAACGGTACGACTGACTGAGTACACCTGAGTACACCTGAGTACACCTGTGTACACCTGTGTACACCTGTACACCTGTACACCTACACCCGTGTACACCTGAGTACACCTGAGTACACCTGAGTACACCTGAGTACACCTGAGTACACCTGAGTACACCTGAGTACACCTGTGTACACCTGAGTACACCTGAGTACACCTGAGTACACCTGTACACCCGTGTACACCTACACCTGTACACCTGACTGACACCTGAGTACACCTGACACCTGTACACCCTGTACACCTGTACACCTGTGTACACCTGACACCTACACCTGAGTACACCTGACACCTGACTACACTGTGTACACCTACACCTGTACACCTACACCTGTGTACACCTGTGTACACCTGACTACACCTACACCCTGACACCTACACCTGAGTACACCACCTGTGTACACCCGAGTACACCTGTGTACACCTGACACCTGAGTACACCTGACGAGTACACTGTACACCTGTACACCCGAGTACACCGAGTACACCTGTACACCTGTGTACACCTACACCTGTGTACACCCGAGTACACCTGTGTACACCTGAGTACACCTGTACACCCGAGTACACCTGACTGTGTACACCTGACTACACCTGTACCTGTGTACACCGAGTACACCACCTGAGTGTACACCTGACACCTACACCCTGAGTACACCTGAGTACACCTGTGTACACCCGACTACACCTGAGTACACTTGTGTACACCCGAGTACACCTGTGTACACCTGACTACACCTGAGTACACCTGTGTACACCTGACTACACCTGAGTACACCTGAGTACACCTGTGTACACCCGACTACACCTGAGTACACCTGTGTACACCCGAGTACACCTGAGTACACCTGTGTACACCTGTGTACACCTGACTACACCCGAGTACACCTGTGTACACCTGTGTACACCTGTGTACACCTGTGTACACCTGACTACACCCGAGTACACCTGAGTACACCTGTGTACACCTGACTACACCTGAGTACACCTGTGTACACCCGACTACACCTGAGTACACCTGTGTACACCTGACTACACCTGACTACACCTGTACACCTGACTACACCTGTACACCTGTGTACACCTACACCTGAGTACACCTGTGTACACCTGAGTACACCCGAGTACACCCACCGAGTACACCCGTACACCTGAGTACACTTGTACACCTGTACACCTGTGTACACCCGAGTACACCTGAGTAACTGTGACACCTTACACCTGAGTACACCCGAGTACACCTTGTGTATACACCTGAGTTAAATAAAATAAAATAAAGTTTTATTCTGATAACAGATTTAAATTTAATCTGACAAAATGAAACAGGAAACTGTTTTTCTGTCGACTTAAATTCTCTTTTGTCATTTGTCATTGACGTTTTTATTTTCAGGAGAAGAAAACGTGAGCATCAGACTGAACCTGGAGGCCGAGTTCCACTTCACCCACCTCATCATCAAGTTCAAGGTACAAGACCAGGACTAAACCAGGTCTAAACCAGGGACTGAACCAGGACTAAACCGGGACTGAACCGGGACTGAACTGGGACTATACCGGGACTAAATAAAGACTGAACTTAATCAGGACTACAGCAGGTCTGGGTTTGAGTCTTCAAAGGTAAAAGCAGGTCTGTGAGCGTGCACGTGGGTTCATGAGCGTGCCCGTGCTCGTGCCCGTGCTCGTGCCCGTGCTCGTGCCCGTGCTCGTGCCCGTGCCCGTGCCCGTGCCCGTGCCCCGTGCCGTGCGTGCCCGTCGTGCCGTGCCGTGCCGTGCGTGTGTTCGTCTGCTCGTGCTCGTGTTTGTTGTTCGCTACTCGTCGTCACATTCTTTCCTCATTGTGAGGTTTGTTGTGAAAATCTGAGGAACGACATAAATCCACGTTTCACCGACAGCTCCAAACACACACACAACACACACACACACACACACACACACACACACACACACACACACACACACACACACACACACACACACACACACACACACACACACACACACACACACACACACACACACACACACAACACACACACACACACACACACACACACACACACACACACACACACACACACACACACACACACACACACAGACACACACACACACACACACACACACACACACACACACACACACACACACACACACACACACACACACACACACACACACACACACACACACACACACACACACACACACACACACACACACACACACACACACATACACACACACACACACACACACACACACACACACACACACACACACACACACACACACACACACACACACACACACACACACACACACACACACACACACACACACACACACACACACACACACACACACACACACACACACACACACACACACACACACACACACACACACACACACACACACACACACACACACACACACACACACACACACACACACACACACACACACACACACACACACACACACACACACACACACACACACACACACACACACACACCTGACAGGTCTGTAAATGTTTGTGTAATTACCCCTGACACACTGTGTGCATCTGCTCATTAAAATCATTTCCCTCCAGATCAATAAAATTTGTCTGAATGATGAACGACTTTTTATACAGAACTAACAAAAAAACACACACACACACACAACACACACAACACACACACACACACAACACACACACTCACTGGGGGCAAGTGGGGTTAAGTGTCTTGCCCAAGGACACACTGGCATCATTCATCTGTGGAGCTGGAATCAGGACTCAAACCACCGACCGTCAGATCAGTGACAAACGCCCGACCTGAGCTCCCGCCACATGTCCTGGTTTAGTCCTGGTTTAGTCCTGGTTTAGTCCTGGTTTAGTCCTGGTTTAGTCCTGGTTTAGTCCTGGTTTAGTCCTGGTTTAGTCCTGGTTTAGTTCTGTTTTAGTCCTGTTTTAGTCCTGGTTTAATCCCTCTCGTCCCTCAGACTTTTCGTCCTGCGGCGATGATCATCGAGCGTTCGTCAGACTTCGGTCGGACTTGGCGTCCGTATCGATACTTCGCCCAGAACTGTTCCCGGATCTTCCCTCTGGTGCCCTCTGCTGGTCTGCGCCACATCAACGACGTCATCTGTGAAGAACGCTACTCCGACATCGAACCCTCCACCGACGGAGAGGTGAGACGCACGCACCCGCCTGACAGGGCACCCGCCTGACAGGGCACCCGCCTGACAGGGCACCCGCCTGACAGGGCACCCGCCTGACACTACACCTGCCCGACACTGCAGACTGAAACATAAAAATCTGAATATTTAATCTTTAATAATTCCATAAACATTTTTATTTGAGTTTGTTTTTTGTCACAGGTGATTTACAAAGTCCTGGACCCGGCGATCCACGTGAAGGACCCGTACAGCCTCGACATCCAGGGTCTGTACGACAGTCTCACTTTATTTATACTTGCACCTGTCGCTCACCTGGAGCCCGCAGACAAAAAAAAAAAAAAAAAAAAATTCCACCCATTTTCTTCACTTTGACATAGTTTTCTGTCAAGTGTCAGTGGAAGTTCAGAGTTCCTCAAACTGTGGGTGTGGATCCAAAAAGGGGCACAGAATGTTTCAGTGCCGAACAGTTTGTTTGGCGTTTTTATGCCTAAATTAACATTTATCTGATAAAATGGAGATAGATTTATGAAAATATTGATATATTTCTGCCAGAATAATTAATTGATTTGGTCTCAATTGGTCGTGGGTTTGGTCTTGTCTCAGTCTCGACCTTTGAAAATCTTGGTCTTGTCTTTAAAAGTCTCGGTCTTATATTGGTCTTGACCTTTAAAAGTCTCGGCCTCGACCCTCAGAGGTCTTGGTCTCGTCCTGGTCTCGGGACCCTGTGGTCTGGGTCTAGTCTTGGTCTCGATCGAGGCGACACACACGCAGCCCTCGCCCTGACTCTGATCCTGTTTCGTCTCGTTCGTTTGTTCGTCTCAGAGCTGCTGCGGATCACGAACCTTCGCATAAACCTGACGAAGCTGAACACGCTGGGGGACGACCTGCTCGACCGACGCTCCGACGTGTTACAGAAGTATTACTACGCCATCAAAGAGCTGGTGGTGCGCGGGAGCTGCTTCTGCTACGGCCACGCCTCCGAGTGCGCCCCCGTGCCCGGCGTCAACGCCAGGGAGAGCGGCATGGTGAGGGAGGGCATCCGGCACAATCTGACACACGGGGAGGGCACCTGACACACGGGGAGGGGCACCTGACACACAGTGGGAGGGCACCTGTCACACTTGCGTCTCTTTCAGATCCACGGTCGGTGCGTTTGCAAACACAACACTGAGGGACTGAACTGTGAACGCTGCAAAGACTTTCACCACGACCTGCCCTGGAGTCCGGCCGAGGCCGAGGACTCGCACGCCTGTAGAGGTGAGACACGCTCCTAACCCCGCCCACATACACCTGTAAGCCCCGCCCACATACAGGTAAAGCACACCCCAACACATCTGTAAGAAACACCATCCAAGGCAAACCACGACCTGAACTGGAGCCCGGCCGAGGTCCATGACTCCACAGCTGTAGAGGTGAGAGACACGTCCATAACCCCGCCCACACACCTGTAACCCCACCCCTTATATATGTAAGCCCCGCCCACACAAGGTAACACACCTGTAAGAAACCACACCCTGGAGCTCAGCCAAGTTGGAGGCACCGCTGATGCAGAGAGTTCAGATCAGAGACTGTCCTCAGAAGTAGGCTCCAACAAAATGAAGCTCAGGGACCATATTTTGAAATCAGCGTGTGAGCCAATCAGCAGAAAGATTGTTAAAATGATAGCTGAAGGGACCTCGGGGAAAGAAGGCTCCTGATTGGTTTGTTATTAACACACAACATCGAAACATGTTTACAGTTTGTGAGTTTTGTTCACAATAAAACTGATTCTGACGTCCACGGCTGATGTTTGTCTCATCTCTCCTCTTCCTCTTCGTCTCTTCTGTGCGTCTCTCAGAGTGCGAGTGTAATGGCCACGCCTCTTCCTGTCACTTCGACATGGCGGTGTACTTGGCCACAGGAAACAGCAGCGGAGGAGTGTGTGACCAGTGCCTCCACAACACTATGGGGCGCCACTGTGAGAGCTGCAGACCCTTCTACTACAAGGACCCCCAGAGGGACCTGAGGGACCCACAAGTCTGCCAGCGTACGACTGTAACACTATTATAATACACACACCCCAGAGGGACCCACAAGTCTGCCAGTGTACGACTGTAACACTATTATAATACACACACCCCAGAGGGACCCACAAGTCTGCCAGTGTACGACTGTAACACTATTATAATACACACACCCCAGAGGGACCCACAAGTCTGCCAGCGTACGACTGTAACACTATGTAACACAGATGGTACAAACTGAGTTGTTCTTGGGGGGTGAGGGGTCAGTGAGGGACTCTCACCAAATTCAGATTTGGTGAAAATTATTTGTTCAGAATTGTGAAATTTGGAGTTTGTAAAAAAGCCCCAAAGAGGAAGACGAGGCCCGACAGCGCCTCCTGTGGCAGCAGGTGAATACACAGAGAGACTCTGGGGGGTCTCTCCTCTTGTGGGTCGGTGGTTTTTATCACATTATTATTTTTTGTTAAACTCCAGTTTATTCTGTGTTTTTGTAAAGATGTTTTAGTTTAAAGTCTGGAGGACAAAACACGTCCCTGAAGGAGTCAGATTTATCTTTAGTCTGAGACGTTCAAACCCAAACTTCCTCAGACTCTGACCTTTGACCTTTGACCTGCGTCACAGTTGCTCCTGAGTCTTTCTCTTTTTAAATTCCTTTAAAGGTTTTTATCTGAGACAGATTTATTTGGTAGAATTCACTTTTTGAAGTTTAAAGCTGATGTTTTGTAGCAGCGTCTTCAGGACGTGGCAGGTCCAGGTCCAGGTCCAGGTCCTGGTCCAGGTCCAGGTCCAGGTCCAGGTCCAGGTCCAAGTCCAGACTGAGTTTGTTTAGATGATTTTTTATGTCAATATATTAAATATAATTTCTGCAGTTTGTCCTAAATATATAAACACAAAATACAAATCTCTGAGTGTGTTTACATCACATCAGTCCCAACTAATGACCTCATCTCCTCCTCAGCGTGTGACTGTGACCCGGTCGGCTCTGTGGAGGGGGGAGTGTGTGACAGTCACACTGACCTGGACCTGGGGCAGATCTCAGGTCAGTGTCGGTGTAAATCCAACGTCCGAGGCCTCAGATGTGACGACTGTAAAGAAGGACACTACGGCCTGAGCCTGAGCGACCCCGACGGCTGCCAGCGTGAGTCTCATGCCCCTCCCCTTGTGTCAGATGCCCTCCCAGACTGTCTCTGTGTGTCAGATTGTGTCAGATGCCCTCCCTGTGTGTATTTGCAGCGTGTAACTGTGACCCTCGGGGGATCGTCCTGCAGGGGGCGCCGTGTGATCAGATCAGTGGAGACTGCTCCTGTAAACGCTACGTGACCGGACGCTACTGCGACCAGTGTCTGGTGAGGAACACTTCACTTTTATCATCTCCTCTGCTCCTCTTCTTCTGGATTCTTCTGGATTCTTCTTCTCTGTGTATAAATTGAATTGAACCTCACACACACAGATCTTTCTTCTTCTTCTTCTTCTTCTTCTTCTTCTGTTTGCAGCCAGAGTTCTGGGGCCTCAGTAACGACCTCGCCGGCTGCAGACCCTGTGACTGTGACTTTGGAGGAGCCCTCAACAACCGGTATTTTATTTTTCAAATCTACGGCATCGAAAATCAGATTTTAATCTACGGTTGTTCCAACGGACGCCCCAACATCAGGACGGAGAGTCACCGCGGTGACGCCTCCTCCTGTCACAAACACTGATCTTCTGTCGGTGGAGTTTGCAGGAATTACACTTTCAGTTAAATCACAAATATAAAGAATCTGCAGCTGGTTTAACCTGCAGAGACGTGACGATGATGTGGTTACACAAATAATTATCATTCATCTTGACTTTAGAGGTTTTTTTACACATCTTACACTTTTAACTTTTGGTTTTGGTAAATACTGGTACTAAAAACAAACGTCCACTCGTCAGTTTGAGTAGAAAAGGAAGATCATCGTCCATCATGATTCACTGTAAACTTTGTCAACTGCCAATTAAAGGGACGTCGCCCAAACCTGCACTAATCAATAAAGAAACTAATATCTCCTCTAGTACAGGACTTGATTCAGATCCTAGACCCGTCAGGTTCATTTGATCTTCTAATAATTTATGTTCTCAGGTTCTTTTTTCAGACCCAGAGTTGGTTTTGGTCCTGACAGTTTGTTCTGCTCCCTCTGCTCTTCCTCAGTCTGATGATGTTTCTGTGTCACGTGGCTCAGTTGTCTTCTTCTCGGGGGAAATGGGCGAAATACAAAAACATGTCCAGGGGACGAAAAACCAACTGAGTCACACGACACAGAAACATCCCCAGATGAAGACGAAGACTCTGAGGACGAGGAGCAGAACAAACTCTGGGTCTGAAAAAAGAACCTGAGAACAGAACTTGATTCAGATCCTGTTTCGTCCTCCTTCACTTCCTCTGTCTCCTCTGTCTCCTCTGTCTCCTCTGTCTCCTGTGTCTCCTCTGTCTCCTGTCTCCTGTCTCCTCTGTCTCCTCTGTCTCCTGTGTCTCCTCTGTCTCCTCTGTCTCCTCTGTCTCCTCTGTCTCCTCTGTCTCCTCTGTCTCCTGTGTCTCCTCTGTCTCTGTCTCCTCTGTCTCCTCTGTGTCTCCTCTGTCTCCTCTGTCTCCTGTGTCTCCTCTGTCTCCTCTGTCTCCTCTGTCTCCTCTGTCTCCTCTGTCTCCTCCTGTGTCTCCTCTGTCTCCTCTCTGTCTCTCTGTGTCTGTCTCCTCTGTCTCCTCTCCTGTCTCCTGTGTCTCCTCCTCTGTCTCCTGTGTCTCCTGTGTCTCCTCTGTCTCCTCTGTCTCCTCTGTCTCCTGTCTCCTGTGTCTCCTCTGTCTCCTGTGTCTGTCTCCTCTGTCTCCTCTGTCTCCTGTGTCTCTCCTGTCTCCTCTGTCTCCTCTGTCTCCTGTGTCTCCTGTGTCTCCTCTGTCTCTCTGTCTCCTCTGTGTCTCCTCTGTCTCCTGTGTCTCCTGTGTCTCCTCTGTCTCCTCTGTCTCCTCCTGTCTCCTGTCTCCTGTGTCTCCTCTGTCTCCTCTGTCTCCTGTGTCTCCTCTGTCTCCTCCTGTGTCTCCTGTGTCTCCTCTGTCTCCTGTGTCTCCTCTGTCTCCTGTGTCTCCTCTGTCTCCTCTCTGTCTCTCTGTCTGTGTCTCCTCTGTCTCCTGTGTCTCCTCTGTGTCTCCTCTGTCTCCTCTCTGTCTCCTCTCCTGTCTCCTCTGTCTCCTTGTCTCCTCTGTCTCCTCTGTCTGTCTCCTGTCTCCTGTGTCTCTGTCTCCTCTTGTCTCCTGTCTCCTGTGTCTCCTCTCTCTCTGTCTCCTCTCCTCTGTCTCCTGTCTCCTGTCTCCTCTGTGTCTCCTGTCTCCTCCTCTGTCTCCTGTCTCCTCCTCTGTCTCCTCCTCTGTCTCCTCTGTCTCCTCTGTCTCCTCTGTCTCCTCTGTCTCCTCTGTCTCCTGTGTCTCCTGTGTCTCCTCTGTGTCTCCTGTGTCTCCTGTCTCCTCCTGTCTCCTGTGTCTCCTCTGTCTCCTGTCTCCTGTCTCTCTGTGTCTCTCTCTGTCTCCTCCCTGTGTCTGTGTCTCCTGTCTCCTGTCTGTCTCCTGTGTCTCCTGTGTCTCCTGTGTCTCCTGTCTCCTGTCCTCCTCTGTCTCCTCTGTCTCGTCTCCTCTGTCTCCTGTGTCCTCTGTCTCCTCTGTCTGTCTCCTCCTGTGTCTCCTGTGTCTCCTCTGTCTCCTCCTCTGTCTCCTCTGTCTCCTCTGTGTCTCCTGTGTCTCCTGTCTCCTGTCTCCTGTCTCCTCTGTCTCCTCTCCTCTGTCTCCTCTGTCTCCTGTCTCCTCTGTCTCCTCTGTCTCCTCTGTCTCCTCTGTCTCCTGTGTCTGTCTCCTCCTGTGTCTCCTCTGTCTCCTCTCCTCTGTGTCTCCTCTGTCTCCTCGTCTCCTCTGTCTCCTCTCCTCTGTCTCCTCTGTCTCCTCGTCTCCTCTGTCTCCTCTGTCTCCTCTGTCTCTCTCTGTCTCCTGTCTCCTCTCTCTGTGTCTCCTGTGTCTCCTGTGTCTCCTCTGTCTCCTCTCCTCTGTCTCCTGTGTCTCCTCTCTCCTGTGTCTCCTGTCTCCTCTCCTCCTGTCTCCTCCTCTGTCTCCTCTGTCTCCTGTCTCCTGTCTCCTGTGTCTCCTGTCTCCTGTCTCCTGTTGTCTCCTGTCTCCTGTGTCTGTCTCCTCTGTCTGTCTCCTCTGTCTCCTGTCTCCTGTCTCCTCTGTCTCCTGTGTCTCCTGTGTCTCCTCTGTCTCCTCCCTGTCTCCTGTGTCTCCTGTGTCTCCTCTGTCTCCTGTGTCTCCTCTGTCTCCTCTGTCTCCTGTGTCTCCTCCTGTGTCTCCTCTGTCTCCTGTGTCTCCTGTCTCCTGTGTCTCCTCTGACAGGTGCATGATGGACAGCGGGCAGTGCACCTGTCGGGAGCACCTGATTGGTCGTCAGTGTTCGGAGGCGCAGCCCGGGTTTTTCTGCGCCGCGTTGGATCATTACAGATACGAGGCCGAAGACTCGAGCGGACACTCCCCCAGCGACGCCGTCCTCCCGGTGAGACCAGCGGGACGGGAGGGCATCTGAACCAACTGACGTCTGGTTCAGTCCTGGTTTAGTCCCAGT
>NW_026571515.1:1020950-1022950 GCF_026225935.1 Boleophthalmus pectinirostris | reverse complement strand
GAAGACGAAGACGAAGACGAAGACGAAGACGAGACGAGACGAAGACGAAGACGAGACGAAGACGAGACGAAGACGAAGACGAAGACGAGACGAAGACGAAGACGAAGACGAGACGAAGACGAAGACGAAGACGAGACGAAGAGACGAAGACGAGACGAAGACGAAGACGAGACGAAGACGAAGACGAGACGAGACGAGACGAAGACGAAGACGAAGACGAGACGAAGACGAGACGAAGACGAGACGAAGACGAGACGACGAACGACGAAGACGAAGACGAAGACGAAGACGAAGACGAGACGACGAGACGAAGACGAGACGAAGACGAGAGAAGACGAGACGAAGACGAGACGAAGACGAGACGAGACGAAGACGAAGACGAAGACGAGACGAAGACGAGACGAAGACGAGACGACGAAGACGAGACGAAGACGAAGACGAAGACGAACGACGAGACGAAGAGACGAAGACGAAGACGAGAGACGAGAAGACGAGAGAGACGAAGACGAGACGAGACGAAGACGAAGACGAGACGAAGACGAGAGAGACGAGACGAGAGACGAGACGAGACGAAGACGAGAGAGAAGGAAGACGAGAGAGGAGGAGGAGGAGGAGAGGAGGAGAGGAGGAGGAGGAGGAGGAGGAGGAGGAGGAGGAGAGGAGGGAGGAGGAAGGAGGAGGAGAGAGGGAGGAGGAGGAGGAGGAGAGGAAGGAGGAGGGAAGGATGAGAGGAGGAGGAGGAGGAAGTGAGAGGAAGATGAAACACAGAATAAATGACAAATCATCAGAAAATAATCAGCACAAAAATCTGTTTATGATGTTAAAGACATTAATAATATAAAAGACTTTCACTTTACTGATGTTAGAATCTTCAGTTTATGTTCATATATAAATGTTTCTAACATGTATCATCTATAATATAAATGTTTCTAACATGTATCATCTATAATATAAATGTTTCTAACATGTATCATCTATAATATATCAATGTATCATCTATAATATAAATGTTTATAACATGTATCATCTATAATATAAATGTTTTATAACATGTATAATCTATAATATAAATGTTCTAACATGTATCATCTATAATATAAAATGTTTATAACATGTATCATCTATAATATAAATGTTTCTAACATGTAATAATCTATAATATAAATGTTTATAACATGTATAATCTATAATATAAATGTTTCAACATGTATAATATAAATAAATGTTTCTAACATGTATAATCTATAATATAAATGTTTCTAACATGTATAATCTATAATATAAATGTTTATAACATGTATCATCTATAATATAAATGTTTATAACATGTATAATCTATAATATAAATGTTTATAACATGTATAATCTATAATATAAATGTTTATAACATGTATCATCTATAATATAAATGTTTATAACATGTATCATCTATAATATAAATGTTTTAATATACATGTATCATCTATAATATAAATGTTTATAACGTGTATCATCTATAATATAAATGTTTATAACATGTATCATCTATAATATAAATGTTTATAACACGTATAATCTATAATATAAATGTTTATAACATGTATCATCTATAATATAAATGTTTATAACATGTATCATCTATAATATAAATGTTTATAACCTATAATATAAATGTTTATAACATGTATCATCTATAATATAAATGTTTATAACATGTATCATCTATAATATAAATGTTTATAACATGTATCATCTATAATATAAATGTTTATAACATGTATCATCTATAATATAAATGTTTATAACATGTATAATCTATAATATAAATGTTTATAACATGTATCATCTATAATATAAATGTTTATAACACGTATAATCTATAATATAAATGTTTATAACATGTATCATCTATAATATAAATGTTTATAACATGTATCATCTATAATATAAATGTTTATAACATGTATAATCTATAATATAAATGTTTATAACATGTATCATCTATAATATAAATGTTTATA
>NW_026571515.1:990950-1013450 GCF_026225935.1 Boleophthalmus pectinirostris | reverse complement strand
CTGTTCAATCTGGAGAGTCACAGTTAGTGTTTAAATATTAAAACATGTCGTGCACTCTGACCCCGTTTACACTGAAATGAATCTGCGTATCACCGAATCAGAAACATCTGTGTCCACACTCGTCGCTTCTGTGTCGTGGTTTTTCTCTCCACAACTTTGACACATTTATTTAAGTTTTACACAAACTAAACGTTAAATCACATGATTCATTTACATAAACTAATGTGTGTGATGTGGTTCAGTTTGTGTTGGACTAAAGACACAGAGACTCATGAGTGTTCTCCCTGTGTCAGAGGGGTGTTCTCTGTGACAGGGGGTGTTCTCTCTGTGTGACAGAGGGGTGTTCTCTGTGTCAGAGGGGTGTTCTCCCTGTGTCAGAGGGGTGTTCTCTCTGTGACAGAGGGGTGTTCTCTCTGTGTGACAGAGGGGTGTTCTCCTCTCTGTGTCAGAGGGGTGTTCTCTCTGTGACAGAGGGGTGTTCTCTCTGTGTGACAGAGGGGTGTTCTCTCTGTGTGACAGAGGGGTGTTCTCTCTGTGTGTCAGAGGGGTGTTCTCTCTGTGACAGAGGGGTGTTCTCTCTGTGTGTCAGAGGGGTGTTCTCTCTGTGTGAGAGGGGGTGTTCTCTCTGTGTGACAGAGGGGTGTTCTCTCTCTGTGACAGAGGGGTGTTCTCTCTGTGTGACAGAGGGGTGTTCTCTCTGTGTGACAGAGGGTGTTCTCTCTCTGTGTGACAGAGGGGTGTTCTCTCTGTGTGACAGAGGGTGTTCTCTCTGTGTGACAGAGGGGTGTTCTTCTCTGTGTCAGAGGGGTGTTCTCTCTCTGTGACAGAGGGGTGTTCTCTCTGTGACAGAGGGGTGTTCTCTCTGTGACAGAGGGGTGTTCTCTCTGTGACAGAGGGGTGTTCTCTGTGACAGAGGGTGTTCTCTCTGTCAGTGTACAGAGGGGTGTTCTCTCTGTGTGACAGAGGGGTGTTCTCTCTGTGTCAGAGGGGTGTTCTCTCTGTGTGACAGAGGGTGTCTCTCTCTGTGACAGAGGGGTGTTCTCTCTGTGTGACAGAGGGGTGTTCTCTCTGTGTCAGAGGGGTGTTCTCTCTGTCAGAGGGGTGTTTCTCTGTGACTGTGTGTCAGAGGGGTGTTCTCCTCTGTGTCAGAGGGGTGTTCTGTGACAGAGGGTGGTTCTCTCTGTGACAGAGGGGTGTTCTCTCTGTGTGACAGAGGGGTGTTCTCTCTGTGTCAGAGGGGTGTTCTCTCTGTGACAGAGGGGTGTTCTCTCTGTGTGACAGAGGGGTGTTCTCTCTGTGTGACAGAGGGGTGTTCTCTGTGTGACAGAGGGGTGTTTCTCTCTGTGTCAGAGGGTGTTCTCTCTGTGACAGAGGGGTGTTCTCTCTCTGTGTCAGAGGGTGTGTTCTCTCTGTGACAGAGGGGTGTTCTCTCTGTGTCAGAGGGGTGTTCTCTCTCTGTGTCAGAGGGGTGTTCTCTCTGTGTCAGAGGGGTGTTCTCTCTGTGTGACAGAGGGGTGTTCTCTCTGTGTGACAGAGGGGTGTTCTCTCTGTGTGACAGAGGGGTGTTCTCTCTGTGTCAGAGGGGTGTTTCTCTCTGTGTAGAGGGGTGTTCTCTCTGTGACAGAGGGGTGTTCTCTCTGTGACAGAGGGGTGTTTCTCTCTGTGTGACAGAGGGGTGTTCTCTCTGTGACAGAGGGTGTTCTCTCTCTCTGTGTCAGAGGGGTGTTCTCTCTTGTGTGACAGAGGGGGTGTTCTCTCTGTGTGTCAGAGGGTGTTCTCTCTGTGTGACAGAGGGGTGTTCTCTCTGTGTGACAGAGGGGTGTTCTCTCTGTGTGACAGAGGGGTGTTCTCTCTGTCTGTGTCAGAGGGGTGTTCTCTCTGTGTGACAGAGGGGTGTTCTCCTGTGTCAGAGGGGGTGTTCTCTCTGTGTGTCAGAGGGGTGTTCTCTCTGTGTGTTGTGACAGAGGGGTGTTCTCTCTGTGTGTCAGAGGGGTGTTCTCTCTGTGTGACAGAGGGGTGTTCTCTCTGTGTGTCAGAGGGGTGTTTCTCTCTGTGACAAGAGGGGTGTTCTCTCTCTGTCTGTGTGACAGAGGGGTGTTCTCTCTGTGTGACAGAGGGGTGTTCTCTCTGTGTGACAGAGGGGTGTTCTCTCTGTGACAGAGGGGTGTTCTCTCTGTGTGTCAGAGGGGTGTTCTCTCTGTGTCAGAGGGGTGTTCTCTCTGTGACAGAGGGGTGTTCTCTCTGTGACAGAGGGGTGTTCTCTCTGTGACAGAGGGGTGTTCTCTCTGTTCTCTCTCTGTGTGTCAGAGGGGTGTTCTCTCTGTGTGACAGAGGGGTGTTCTCTCTGTGTGTCAGAGGGGTGTTCTCTCTGTGTGACAGAGGGGTGTTCTCTCTCTGTGTCAGAGGGGTGTTCTCTCTGTGTCAGAGGGGTGTTCTCTCTGTGTGACAGAGGGGTGTTCTCTCTGTGTCAGAGGGGTGTTCTCTCTGTGTCAGAGGGGTGTTCTCTCTGTGTCAGAGGGGTGTTCTCTCTGTGTGACAGAGGGTGTTCTCTCTGTGTCAGAGGGGTGTTCTCTCTGTGTGACAGAGGGGTGTTCTCTCTGTGTGACAGAGGGCTGTGTCTCTCTGTGTCAGACAGAGGGGTGTTCTCTCTGTGTGTCAGAGGGGTGTTCTCTCTGTGTGTCAGAGGGGTGTCTCTCTGTGTGTCAGAGGGGTGTTCTCTCTGTGTGACAGAGGGTGTTCTCTCGTGTGACAGAGGGGTGTTCTCTCTGTGTGTCAGAGGGGTGTTCTCTCTGTGTCAGAGGGGTGTTCTCTCTGTGTCAGAGGGGTGTTCTCTCTGTGACAGAGGGGTGTTCTCTCTGTGTGACAGAGGGGTGTTCTCTCTGTGTGTCAGAGGGGTGTTCTCTCTGTGTCAGAGGGGTGTTCTCTCTGTGACAGAGGGGTGTTCTCTCTGTGTCAGAGGGGTGTTCTCTCTGTGTCAGAGGGGTGTTCTCTCTGTGACAGAGGGGTGTTCTCTCTGTGTCAGAGGGGTGTTCTCTCTGTGTTTGTGTCGTGTTGTTGGTTCATGTGAAACTTTTCACACATTATACGTGTGCAGGTGGTGCACACAGACACACGTTTATGTGAATGGACACATATTGTGTGTCTTAGTGTTTTGGCGGTGACAGACACACATCAGAGGATCAGAGTTTTCACACAGTCCCCATCACACTGTACTCACATACACACTAGTGTGAACGAACCACTCACACACACACTAGTGTGAACGGGGCCTGAGCTCGTGCAGCTTCAGATCTAAACCTGATTATTTGTTTTATATTTATTTGTGTTGGTGCAGTTTTACTAAAGTTTCTGTTTTAAATACGACGGCAGAAGTTGGAGGTTTCAGCCTCAAATCAACAGTTTCATCATTTTGGTAAAATTTTAAATATTGAGATCTTTTTTTTTCCTATTTTGATTTAATATTTACTTGATTTTATATTTATTTGTTATTTTGTTCATTCTTTATGGCTAACATGATTATTTGTTTATTATTTACTTTAAAATAATTTAATCATTTATTTACATTGATTTTCTTTAAGTTAATTGTCACTAACATGAATCATAAGTTTATTTTTGTTTTCTTTTGCGTCTGTGGTTCCTGATCTAAGACGAGCGCAGGAGCATCTCCAGGGTTTTGACGTCCTGTAAAAATGTTTGAGTTTTGAACTTCTCTCTCTGTGGATTTATTTCACTTTGAGGTGGAACAGAAGAACAAAACATCACAGCTGTGGTGGATCTGAAACTCTTCTGGAGCTCGGACGTCAGAGTCTGAGCTCCGTGTCTCACCGAGCTCGGCCTTCTGCATGAGCAGCTGAGTGAGCGTCCAGCGGATTCCCCCGATGAACGACGCCAGAAGAACCATGACGAAGCCCTCCAGGTTAAACTGAGTCGACTTGTACGTGAACATGAAGAGGCCTGAGGAGATGAGGACGACCACCACCACCAGGAACGGGTTCTGAGGAGAAACGAGACACAACTGTCACATATACAAGAGCCAGAGGAACATGAAGAACCAGAGGAGATGAGGAGGAACACCAAGAACAGGAACAGGTTCTGAAGAAAGATAAGACATAAAACTATCACATGAGAACCAGAAGAACCAGAGGAGATAAGGAGGAACACCACTGAGGAGGTTCTGATGAGAAACAAGACCAGACTATCACATATACAAGAACCAGAGATCAACACGAAGAGCCTGAGAAGATGAGGAGAACCACCATGAACAAGAACGGATTCTGAGGAGAAACAAGACACAACAGTCACACATACAAGAACCAGAGGAACATGAAGAACCAGAAAGGAGATCAGAGGAGAAGAGAAACAGGTTCTGTGGAGAAACAAGACCAGAAATGATCACATAAGAACCAGAGAAGAACCAAAGAAGCCTGAGGAGATGAGGAGGACCATCTGAAGAGGAACAGGTTCTGTGGAGAAACAAGACCAGAGACTATCAAATAAGAACCAGAGAAGAACCAAACAAGCCTGAGGAGATAAGGAGGACCACCAGGAACAGGAATGGGTTATGAGGAAAAACAACAACGATCACGAATTCAAGAACCAGAGGAACATGAAGAACCAGAGGAACCAGAGGAGATGAGGAGGACCATCTGAAGAGGAACAGGTTCTGAGGAGAAACAACAACTATCACGTGTACGAGATCCAGAAGAACAGCAGGAGGTTCTGAGGAGAAGAACGTGGAACTGTCTGAGCGTCGAGGAGAAGAGCCAGAGGAGACGAGGTCCACGAGGAACGGTGCGGTGCCCCTGGTTACCACGACGACCGTCCCAAATAAAATAAAATATATAACGTGAAACGTGACTCACGGGTTCCTCCAGTTTGAAGACAAGAGAGAAGAAGAGGATGAAGAGCACCGCCGAAGACTTGGTCATGGTGTATCTGCAGAAAACAGAGTCAATACTGCCCCCTACAGGCCGAAAACACACACTACAGAGTCAATACTGCCCCCTACAGGTGAAAAACACACACACAGAGTACTGCCCCCTACAGAGAGTCAATACACATACTGCCCCCTACAGACAATACAGAACAAAAACACACACTACAGAGTCAATACTGCCCCCTACAGGCCAAAAACACACACTACAGAGTCAATACTGCCCCCTACAGGCCGAAAACACACACTACAGAGTCAATACTGCCCCCTACAGGTCAATACTGCCCCCTACAGGTGAAAAACACACACTACAGAGTCAATACTGCCCCCTACAGGTGAAAAACACACACTACAGAGTCAATACTGCCCCCTACAAGAGTCAAAACCCCCTACAGTACAGAGTGCCCCCCTACAGGCTTTACCTACACAAACTAGGTGCCCACAGAGTCAATACTGCCCCCTACAGGTGAAAAACACACTACAGAGTCAGGTTGCAGGTGAGATCTGTGGAGAGGCGAGCCTGCTCACAGTCAGAACATGTGTTTTTAAATGTTTTTTTGAGCTGTAAAAACACCCAGAACTGAACTGCGTCTGATATCAGCAGCAGCGTCTCCATGGTAACCGGCCTCCCAAGCTGAAAAGTTACGCAGTGTCGCCTTTAATCCCGCGTAAACGTACAGACTGATGGTGATGAAGAGGAAGCTCCAGTTGGACAGACCGATGTCCAGCGCCGTGGCAACAGCTGCAGAAATAAAAACACAAAGACAAACGTGAACAAAGGACGAGAAGAACAAAACTGTAATAAAAAAAAACAAACTTCTGTATTCTGATAAAAAAAAAATATATATGTTGGTTTTTTTCACTTTTGCAACAGAAACATTCAGTGAAGGTGTGTGGAGTTTAAAAACACAGTGGAGCACTTCCTGTATCACCACATGGACTAAACCAGGACTGAACCAGGACTAAACCAGGACTAAACCAGGACTAAACCAGGACTAAACCAGGACTAAACCAGGACTAAAACCAGGACTGAACCAGGACTAAACCAGGACTAAACCAGGACTAAACCAGGACTGAACCAGGACTGAACCAGGACTAAACCAGGACTAAAACCAGGACTGAACCAGGACTGAACCAGGACTAAACCAGGACTGAACCAGGACTGAACCAGGACTGAACCAGGACTGAACCAGGACTAAACCAGGACTGAACCAGGACTGAACCAGGACTAAACCAGGACTAAACCAGGACTGGACCAGGACTAAACCAGGACTGAACCAGGACTGAACCAGGACTAAACCAGGACTGAACCAGGACTGAACCAGGACTAAACCAGAACTGAACCAGGACTGAACCAGGACTAAACCAGGTCCGTGTGTGTGTTCACATTCAGGAAACCTTCTAAATTTTATGCTCTGTCCTGAAACTTTTTTTTTAGATCCAGACGTGAGGAACACGAAGGGCCGAGTTTTGATTCTAGTTTTAGAATCAGATTTTTAATATGCACAATGTAAAATCTAAACACTTAAATTGATCAGAAAAGGACTTAAAGGTTGTGAAATGTTGTGTCCCTGCAGCAACATCATTTTCATTTTTGAGGATCTCTTAAAGTTTGTATGGAGGATTTTTTTTGTTTCAAATTGTCAGTGATAGATTATAGATGCAGTCGCCTTGTAATTATGATGACCAAAAAAAAGAGAATAAAATTTCATCAACTCTGGACGTGGTGGAGCTAAACATTTGCCAGTAGATAACGACACTGCCTCGTTATCTGTGAGCTGACAGGCTGTCAATCAAACTCCCTACGTTTCTAGTGTAACTGACTTGTCTGCGCCGCCGGTACGTGGTTTACGTACGACACAGACGCTGTTTACTCCACCAACGCAACAGTTCTTAGCGGCTTTTTTCACCTATATCTTCCTCGCAGTTCACACAAAGTTTGTTGCGATGGCGACAAGAATCCAGGAGCAGTTCGCCGCAAAAGAAAGTCCGTTTTTGAGGTGAAAGAAGAAGACAAGGGGAAAAGCAGCGAAGCCAAACTAAGGTGATTCTTGGAGATTCATTCCAGCGATGGAGCGACTGAAGCAGACGAAGAGTCTAAAGACTGAACCACTGGTCCACAAATTACTCCTGGACAGGAAACTTCTGCTTATTATGAAAACCTACTTTATTTCCAAGAGTGAGACAAACGTTTTTCAGGACATGAATGTGACATCCTGTGTCTGAAAACGTCATTTTCAAGGCAAAGAAAGAGTCGCTTGCTGCTGCGTGTTGTAGTTAGTTCATTCACACTGAATCTCCGTGCAACCTTCTCTGCTCCCCTCACTGCTCCTGTCCCCGCTGCCCGATCCACTCTTCCCCCTGCTCCTCACTTCTCCATCTTGTCTAACCAACACTGTAGTTAGTTGTTTTCAAGTCATGTGCAGCGGCTGTAAACAAACCTGTTTCTGACGTAAAGAGGAGGTGGGAGGAGGTGTTTCTACGTAGGAGCTGTGGGGGGAGGAGGTGGTTTCACGCAGGAGCAACATTTGAAAAAGGACAAACAGTCGCTGGATTCTCGTTCCTTGGAAAATCCTCTATACAACCTTTAAAATAAACAACCTCTAGACGAGAATTAATCCAATTTAGAACGAGTAAGTCAAGAATAAATCTGAAAACAAGAAGAATAACCTGATGTAAGTGTGAAAAAACTAACAGCGGGAGTTTCTTTACTCTCTAGTCGTGATGAGTCGGTCGAGATCGAAGCGGCTCTTAGATCCGGCTCTTTGAAGAGAACCACAGGAGCATGTTTCTTATTGGGAGCCGTGTTTTCTCTTTTTCTCTCTTTTTTTCTCTTCAAGTCGCTTGTCGACTCGTAGTTTGACAGCAGCAGCGGCTTAAAACCAAACTTTCAGAAATGTGCATGTGCATAGGATAAAAAAAAAAAAAGTGCTGCAGTTCAGCATAAAATGAATAAACCAGGACTAATCCTGGGCTCGAGTGAAGGACCGAGTCCAGACACTCAGTCCTGGTTCAGTTCTGGTTTAGTCCTGTTTGCAACAAAACAATCTGAAGAGCCGCTTGGGAGCCAAAAGAGCCAGCTGCTTTAGTGAGCCGAGCCAAAAGAGCCGGTTCTCTAAAAAAAACAACTGGAATCCCCATCACTAGTGTCTAGAATGTGATGTAAAAATGTCATTAGTCCAACTGTCTGTAAATGTGACATAAAGAGTCAGAAGAACAATAAATGTTTCCTAAATAAACCCAGTTTAAAATCCACCAGAACCAAACCTAAGTTTTTTAAACAATTCAACATTTACAGTGAATTTTTACATCACTAAATATATCGGTGATTATATCGGCAGCAGCAACTCTCATTATATCGGTTTCATATCGGTCGGGCTCTAGTTCTGTGTCACTCGTCTGTTTTCAGCTGAATTCTCGGGTTTTATTTTGACTTTTGGACTTTTTTTCCACAGCTCATCGTTTGTTATCGTCTGGAGGCCAGAGTCCAGACTGATACAGCTTCAACTCACACCAGAACAACTCACGCTCGCTCCGTCCTGTCTCTGAAATCATGTGTTTGTACAGAAACTCAAACTCCCAGAATCCTCTGCTCTGATGTGTTTATACACAGACTACATGTCCCATAATCCTCTGCTCCTCTGTTCTGTTGTTGTTTCCTGGAGTTGTGTTTTTTTGTTTCATTCACGTTTCACTCACAAACCTGATCATTTAACACGACAAAACACTCTGTTCCACCTCGTGATGTCATCGTGTGGCGATACAGGAAGTGCTCCACTGTGTTTTTAAACTCCACACTTCACCTTCACCTAGAATCATCTGGAACATTTCAGTCGTGGAGTCGCCAGATCTGGACTGAACTACAGAGAAAAGGAGCTGAGAACTTGATGACATCACACGGTGGACCTGGTTTAGTCCTGGTTTAGTCCTGGTTTAGTCCTGGTTTAGTCCAGGTTTAGTCCAGGTTTAGTCTCTGGTTTAGTCCTGGTTTAGTCCTGGTTTAGTCCTGGTTTAGTCCAGGTTTAGTTCCAGTTTTAGTCCCAGGTTTAGTCCTGGTTTAGTCCTGGTTTAGTCCTGGTTTAGTCTTTTAGTCCTGGTTTAGTCCTGGTTTAGTCCTGGTTTAGTCCTGGTTTAGTCCTGGTTTAGTCCTGGTTTAGTCCAGGTTTAGTCCAGGTTTAGTCCTGGTTTAGTCCTGGTTTAGTCCTGGTTTAGTCCTGGTTTAGTCCTGGTTTTAGTCCTGGTTTAGTCCTGGTTTAGTCCTGGTTTAGTCCTGGTTTAGTCCAGGTTTAGTCCTGGTTTAGTCTGGTTTAGTCCTGGTTTAGTCCTGGTTAGTCCTGGTTTAGTCTGGTTTAGTCCTGGTTTAGTCCAGGTTTAGTCCTGGTTTAGTCCTGGTTTAGTCCTGGTTTAGTCCTGGTTTAGTCCTGGTTTAGTCCTGGTTTAGTCCTGGTTTAGTCCTGGTTTAGTCCTGGTTTAGTCTGGTTTAGTCTGGTTTAGTCCAGGTTTAGTCCTGGTTTAGTCCTGGTTTAGTCCTGGTTTAGTCTCTGGTTTAGTCCTGGTTTAGTCCTGGTTTAGTCCTGGTTTAGTCCTGGTTTAGTCCTGTTTAGTCCTGGTTTAGTCCTGGTTTAGTCCTGGTTTAGTCCTGGTTTAGTCCTGGTTTAGTCCTGGTTTAGGTTTAGTCCTGGTTTAGTCCTGGTTTAGTCCTGGTTTAGTCTTTTAGTCTCTGGTTTAGTCCTGGTTTAGTCCTGGTTTAGTCCTGGTTTAGTCCTGGTTTAGTCTCTGGTTTAGTCCTGGTTTAGTCCTGGTTTAGTCTCTGGTTTAGTCCCTGGTTTAGTCCTCTGGTTTAGTCCTGGTTTAGTCCTGGTTTAGTCCTGGTTTAGTCCTGGTTTAGTCCTGGTTTAGTCCTGGTTTAGTCCTGGTTTAGTCCTGGTTTAGTCCTGGTTTAGTCCTGGTTTAGTCTCTGGTTTAGTCCTGGTTTAGTCCTGGTTTAGTCCTCTGGTTTAGTCTGGTTTAGTCCTGGTTTAGTCTCTGGTTTAGTCTGGTTTAGTCCTGGTTTAGTCCTGGTTTAGTCCTGGTTTAGTCTCTGGTTTAGTCTCTGGTTTAGTCCTGGTTTAGTCCTGGTTTAGTCTCTGGTTTAGTCCTGGTTTAGTCCTGGTTTAGTCCTGGTTTAGTCCTGGTTTAGTCCTGGTTTAGTCCTGGTTTAGTCTGGTTTAGTCTCTGGTTTAGTCCTGGTTTAGTCCTGGTTTTCTGGTTTAGTCTCTGGTTTAGTCCTGGTTTAGTTCCTGGTTTAGTCCTGGTTTTAGTCCAGTCTCTGGTTTAGTCCTGGTTTAGTCCTGGTTTAGTCCTGGTTTAGTCCTGGTTTAGTCTGGTTTAGTCCTGGTTTTAGTTTAGTCTCCTGGTTTAGTCCTGGTTTAGTCTGGTTTAGTCCAGTCCTCTGGTTTAGTCCTGGTTTAGTCCTGGTTTAGTCCTGGTTTAGTCCTGGTTTAGTCCTGGTTTAGTCCTGGTTTAGTCCTGGTTTAGTCTTGGTTTAGTCTCTGGTTTAGACCTGGTTTAGATCTGGTTTAGTCTCTGGTTTAGACCTGGTTTAGATCTGGTTTAGTCTCTGGTTTAGTTCTGGTTTAGTCCTGGTTTAGTCTCTGGTTTAGTAGTCCTGGTTTAGTCTCTGGTTTAGTCCTGGTTTAGTCCTGGTTTAGTCCTGGTTTAGTCCTGGTTTTAGTCCTGGTTTAGACCTGTTTTTTTCCTGATTTAGTCTTGGTTTAGTCTCTGGTTTAGTCCTGGTTTAGTCCTGGTTTAGACCTGGTTTAGTCCTGGTTTAGTCTTGGTTTAGACCTGGTTTAGTCCTGGTTTAGTCCTGGTTTAGTCCTGGTTTAGTCCAGGTTTAGTCCTGGTTTAGTCTCTGGTTTAGTCCTGGTTTAGTCCTGGTTTAGTCCTGGTTTAGTCCTGGTTTAGTTCTGGTTTAGTCCTGGTTTAGTCTGGTTGGTTTAGTCCTGGTTTAGTCCTGGTTTAGTCCAGGTTTAGTCCAGTTTAGTCCAGGTTTAGTCCTGGTTTAGTCCTGGTTTGGTCCTGGTTTAGTCCAGGTTTAGTCTGGTTTAGTCCTGGTTTAGTCCTGGTTTAGGTTTAGTCCTGGTTTAGTCCTGGTTTAGTCCTGGTTTAGTCCTGGTTTAGTCCTGGTTTAGTCCTGGTTTAGTCCAGGTTTAGTCCTGGTTTAGTCCTGGTTTAGTCCTGGTTTGGTCCAGGTTTAGTCTCTGGTTTAGTCCTGGTTTAGTCCTGGTTTAGTCCAGGTTTAGTCCAGGTTTAGTCCAGGTTTGGTCCTGTTGTTTCTTTATGAAGTTGTTTTAAATCAATATTGAGATTTTAAATTCCCCTCTCTAGCCCCGCCCCTCTCTAGCCCCGCCCCTCTCTAGCCCCGCCCCTGCCGTACCTGTGGGCGTGACCTTGCACAGGTAGTCCCTCCAGCCCAGCACCACGCGGGGTTTCCCGGTCACACACAGCAGGACTCTGCGCGTCAACGCCGACAGAACGAAGATGATGGACAAGTGCACGAGCGTCATGAAGAGCGGGAAGTGGAAGTTCTACGACCAAGAGAGACCAGTGAGACAACGGGAGGGCATCTGGGACAAACGGAGAGGACGGGAGGGCATCTGGGACAAACGGGGAGGACGGGAGGGCATCTGGGACAAACGGAGGAGGACGGGAGGGCATCTGGGACAAACGGGGAGGACGGGAGGGCATCTGGGACAAACGGGGAGGACGGGAGGGCATCTGGGACAAACGGGGAGGACGGGAGGGCATCTGGGACAAACGGGGAGGACGGGAGGGCATCTGGGACAAACGGGGAGGACGGGAGGGCATCTGGGACAAACGGAGAGGACGGGAGGGCATCTGGGACAAACGGAGAGGACGGGAGGGCATCTGGGACAAACGGAGAGGACGGGAGGGCATCAGGGACAAACGGAGAGGGACGGGAGGGCATCTGGGACAAACGGAGAGGACGGGAGGGCATCTGGGACAAACGGGGAGGACGGGAGGGCATCTGGGACAAACGGGGAGGGCGGGAGGGCATCTGGGACAAACGGGGAGGACGGGAGGGCATCTGGGACAAACGGGGAGGACGGGAGGGCATCTGGGACAAACGGGGAGGACGGGAGGGCATCTGGGACAAACGGGAGGACGGGAGGGCATCTGGGACAAACGGGGAGGACGGGAGGGCATCTGGGACAAACGGGGAGGACGGGAGGGCATCAGGGACAAACGGGGAGGACGGGACGGGAGGGCATCAGGGACAAACGGAGAGGACGGGAGGGCATCAGGGACAAACGGGGAGGACGGGAGGGCATCAGGGACAAACGGGGAGGACGGGAGGGCATCAGGGACAAACGGAGGAGGACGGGAGGGCATCAGGGACAAACGGGGAGCGCGGGAGGGCATCTGACGTACCTCCATGAGCCACTTGTTGTAGAACGTGATCCCGATGGAGAAGATGTAATAAAGCAGGACGAGGCCGAGCGTCCGCAGCCCTCGCCACACGTACGAGCCCGGAAACGCCATCCACACACACGCCGGGGTCACGCCGGGGTCACGCCGGGGTCACGCCGGGGTCACGCCGGGGTCACGCCGGGTCTGGACCCGGTTCAGACCTGGTTTGGTCCTGGTTTAGAACCATCCAGGTCCAGGTTTAACTGTGAAAAAAACACAAAGAGACTCAAAGTTTCACTGTAGAGACAGAACAGACCAGGTTTAGACCGAGTTTAGACCGAGTTTAGACCGAGTTTAGACCGAGTTTAGACCGAGTTTAGACCGAGTTTAGACCGAGTTTAGACCAGGTCTAGACCGAGTTTAGACCAGGTCTAGACCGAGTTTAGACCGAGTTTAGACCGAGTTTAGACCGAGTTTAGACCAGGTTTAGACCGAGTTTAGACCAGGTCTAGACCGAGTTTAGACCGAGTTTAGACCGAGTTTAGACCGAGTTTAGACCGAGTTTAGACCGAGTTTAGACCGAGTTTAGACCGAGTTTAGACCAGGTCTAGACCGAGTTTAGACCGAGTTTAGACCGAGTTTAGACCGAGTTTAGACCGAGTTTAGACTGAGTTTAGACCGAGTTTAGACCGAGTTTAGACCGAGTTTAGACCGAGTTTAGACCGAGTTTAGACCGAGTTTAGACCGAGTTTAGACCGAGTTTAGACCGGTTTAGACCGAGTTTAGACCGAGTTTAGACCAGGTTTAGACTGAGTTTAGACCGAGTTTAGACCGAGTTTAGACCGAGTTTAGACCGAGTTTAGACTGAGTTTAGACCGAGTTTAGACCGAGTTTAGACCGAGTTTAGACCAGGTTTAGACCGAGTTTAGACCGAGTTTAGACCGAGTTTAGACCAGGTTTAGACCAGGTTTAGACCGAGTTTAGACCAGGTTTAGACCAGGTTTAGACCAGGTTTAGACCAGGTTTAGACCGAGGTTTAGACCGAGTTTAGACCAGGTTTAGACCGAGTTTAGACGAGTTTAGACCGAGTTTAGACCAGGTTTAGACCAGGTTTAGACCAGGTTTAGACCGAGTTTAGACCGAGTTTAGACCAGGTTTAGACCGAGTTTAGACCGAGTTTAGACCGAGTTTAGACCAGGTTTAGACCAGGTTTAGACCAGGTTTAGACCAGTTTAGACCGAGTTTAGACCGAGTTTAGACCGAGTTTAGACCAGGTTTAGACCGAGTTTAGACCGAGTTTAGATCGAGTTTAGACCACGTTTAGACCGAGTTTAGACCAGGTTTAGACCAGGTTTAGACCGAGTTTAGACCAGGTTTAGTCCTGGTTCAGTTCTTCATAATTAGATGAGTCAATATTAGTTTATGTAAATGTTACTTCATATTTAGTCCAGATCTGGTTTACAGCAGCTGGTTCTACTGGTTTAGTCCTGGTTTAGTCCTGGTTTAGACCTGGTTTAGTCCTGGTTTAGTCCTGGTTTAGTCCTGGTTTAGTCCTGGTTTAGTCCTGGTTTAGTCCTGGTTTAGTCCTGGTTTAGACCTGGTTTAGTCCTGGTTTAGTCCTGGTTTAGTCCTGGTTTAGTTCTGTTCCTGTTGGACTCACCTCAGAACCTGTTGATGTGTCAGAACCTCCAGGACCAAAACCTCCTCCTGCCCCCGGAGATGAGCTCCTGTCCTCGCCTCCTGTCCCCGCCTTCTGTCCTCGGCTCTTGTCCTCGGCTCTTGTCCTCGGCTCTTGTCCTCGGCTCCTGTCCTCGGCTCGGGCTCTTGTCCTCGGCTCTTGTCCTCGGCTCTTGTCCTCGGCTCTCTCGGCTCTTGTCCTCGGCTCTTGTCCTCGGCTCTTGTCTCTCGGCTCTTGTCTCGTCCTCGGCTCCTGTCCTCGCCTCCTGTCCTCGGCTCTTGTCCTCGGCTCCTGTCCTCGGCTCCTGTCCTCGGCTCCTGTCCTCGGCTCTTGTCCTCGGCTCTTGTCCGCGGCTCTGTCCTCGGCTCTTGTCCTCGGCTCTTGTCCTCGGCTCTTGTCCTCGGCTCTTGTCCTCGGCTCTTGTCCTCTCTTGTCCTCGGCTCTTGTCCTCGGCTCTTGTCCTCGGCTCTTGTCCCCGCCTCCTGTCCTCGGCTCTTGTCCTCGGCTCCTTGTCCTCGGCTCCTGTCCTCGGCTCCTGTCCTCGGCTCCTGTCCTCGGCTCTTGTCCTCGGCTCTTGTCCTCGGCTCTTGTCCCCGGCGGCTCTTCTCTGTCACTTCCAGCCGGACGCTTCAGCTCCGGGTCCCGCTTCAGTTTCGGCTCCTCCGCGGCTCCGTCCCCGGCTCTTGTCCGCGGCTCTGTCCCCGGCTCTTGTCCGCGGCTCTTGTCCCCGGCTCTTGTCCGCGGCTCCGTCCTCGGTTTTTTGTGGAGATTTTGTGAAGTTTTATTTTTATTTTAAACTTAAAAAAAAAAAACAAAAAAAAAACGAGTGAGAAAAGAATCAACAAGCGGCTCTGTCACCGAACTCACCAAACCCCAGGCATTTCGACCGGGGGCGGGGCTTACGCGCGGTTTCCTCCAATCAGCGGCGGAATTATCTTCACATAAAAACAGTAAATTCAAATAATAAATAAATATAAAATTACACTTTTCAAATATTACAAGTTTACAGTAAATCTGTTTATCTTTTGAAAGAAACTTGTGAAAATTCGGAAGTTTTACCCACTTTTTGTGAGTAACTAAAATTTAAAAAACTGGAATTATAATATATTTAAAATCACAGTGTTCTTCAGTTTGATCATTAAACTAATATTTATTTAAAGTTTTGTTGAAATATTTTAAAATTCACTGATATAAACTATCCCGGTCGAAATGCCTCGGTTGTAGTCGGTGCGGTGGATTGTAGTACGTGTCCCTCTGCAGCGCCCCCTGCAGGCGCGCGCCGCCATGCGCTTCATCTGTTTTTATTTAAAACTCAAAAGTCACGATTAAACAGTGTCGGGAGTAACAGATTACATGTACCGGAGTAATCAGAGTACAAATGATGAGTAACTGTATTCATCAGTTACAGTTACTGTTTCAGTGAGTGGTAATTGGATTACAGTTACTTTGTTCAAATAAATGGATTACACTGTGGTAGTTTCCTGATTTCCTGTAATTCCACTCATTGCCAGACACCAGGTCTAAACCAGGTCTAAACCAGGACTAAACCAGGACTAAACCAGGACTAAACCAGGACTAAACCAGGTCTAAACCAGGACTAAACCAGGACTAAACCAGGACTAAACCAGGACTAAACCAGGACTAAACCAGGTCTAAACCAGGACTAAACCAGGACTAAACCAGGACTAAACCAGGACTAAACCAGGTCTAAACCAGGACTAAACCAGGACTAAACCAGGTCTAAACCAGGACTAAACCAGGACCAAACCAGGTCTAAACCAGGACTAAACCAGGACTAAACCAGGACTAAACCAGGACTAAACCAGGTAAACCAGGACTAAACCAGGACTAAACCAGGTCTAAACCAGGACTAAACCAGGACTAAATCCTGCTGTGTGGACGTGTTTCTTCGTCTTTTATCAATAATATTTTTAATTTGGTTCAGTAAAGTTTGGACTTTTTATTTTCTTTTATCAGACAAAACTTCTTATGTGAAGATTTCCTCGTCTTTGTTTCTCTACAACAAATCAAGTAATCCAAAGTAATCAGATTACATTACTCACTTTAAGTCATTTAATGGATTACGTTACAAACTACATTCTGGGGTGTGTAATCTGTAATCTGTAGGGGATTACATTTGAAAAGTAACTTCCCAACACTGTTATTAATAATAATGATGTTAGCAGGATCCTTTTACTCTGTTGTCGTGAGCATTAAAACACAGTTCACTTCGTTTTCTCTTTTTGTGTGGTTACCACATTCTCCACGGACACACACTTTTATTCACAGGTGCAGGTCATTCATCATTTTGTGCGTCACGTGATCAAGTGTTCTTACACACCATTGGTTCAATCATAAGTCTCTATCATAATACAAATAATAAAATGAGGGCACAACACAACACCCCCAAATACATGACTATACAAACACAATCAGGCCTCTACACCTAGAACATGTTTATCGTGCACCAAACATAAATGTTTCAAAATTTAACAACTTAAGTTTGGTTGCTGGTTTCGTCATTACATCCGCAACCATCTGATTAGTTCACTCCTCTCTTCTGACTATATCCTTTGGCAACATAACGCGCCTTGTATTTGTCAGATCCATCATTGTTCTTTTTGAGTGCATAGACCCATTTACCCCCACTACAGCTTTGCCCTTCAGTAATGTGCTCAGGGTAAACGTTACATTGTCGTTTAATGACTGCATCTCTTCATCCATAGCATTAACCCAGTCTTTTGCACCTGGTGAGGTACAGCTTCTTTGTATGTTTGAGGTAAGTTACATAATAGTCTATAACAATAGTCAATATTGGTCTCATCATCCTCAAAACCACAAACATAATCATCTAAATAACCAGGTCTCTTCCTTTCTCTCGCTGGGTATCGCCTCTCTGCTCACATAGATGTTCCCCATTTTCCTCTTTTGGTGCCTGTTCCTGTTCTTTATTCACCATTTGTGTCTGGTTATCACTTTGCTCTTTGACGTCTACTTGTTTTTCAGTTACATGTGGACTAACAGGTGGGGTTTTAATTGTCCGTCTGTTGACCACAAAATCATCTTCATCAGCATCCAGCACATCTGTGTCCGTTTTGGATATAAACTCCACAAGTCTGTGTCTCTGTACTTTTCTGTTGCTGGGACAGTAACACCAAATAGGCTGGACTATTCTTGTCATATCCGATAAAAATCCCTCTCACATCTTGTGTCCAACTTTCCTTTTTGTTGATGTTTAAATGTGTAACACAATTGTCCAAACTTCTGCATCCTGGAAATATTAGGCTGCTGCCAGTTAACATGTAGAAAGGAGTCTGTTTAGTGCGGGTGCTGAAGCACCTGTTCCTCACTACAGCTGCAGTCTGGACAGCATAAGTCCATAACATCTTAGGTGGCCCACTGTGAATGAGCACACACCTGCCATGTCACACAGAGTTCTCCAGTTGCGTTCAGCAGTACCATTTTGATGGGGAGAGTATGGGGCTGAGGTCTCACTCTGGTTCATTATGCTTGGTCCTCTTTCCCAGTGTCCTCTGTACCATTATCTGATCTCATACATTTCACCTGCCCATAAGGGGCCATATCAGCTAGAAACTTCTCAGTAGCTTGTACTGTGTCACTCTTATTGTTCAGAAAGTATACAAACACTGCACTAGAAGAATCGTCTGTAAAGGATAGTGTAGTACCTATGACCTTCTCTGGACATAGGGTCTACAGGACCAGATAAATCTGTGTGCACCATTTCCAGAGGTGCTTTGGCCCTGGTATCCGACCCTCTGTTTCTAGTTTGAATAAACTTCCCCTGTGTGCAGATTTCACAGTGTGGTGGAGTTTTATTTCCCTCATTCTTCATCTCCACACCACTTACAACATGTTTTAATTTCATGATATCTGCAAAATTGCAGTGTCCTAGAATTTCATGCCAAGTCTGCAAATCATGACATTTGTTACACTGGTTTTCACTGTCACTTTCTGACGTGTGCAGATACAGTTTGTTGTGTACATGTATGGGACATTTAGTGCCTTTTAGTCTTTATGTAGCAGAACGTTCTTCTTCTCACTGAAGATCACCGTGGCTCCACACGTGGTGGCAGCTTTCACAGAGAACATATCCTGAGGATGAGTTGGGATGTACAAGGTCCTCCTCAGCGTTGTTTTGAGACGTGCCCCCTGCTGTCGACCAACCACACCTCTGCGTCGCCTCTGCGTCGCCTCTGTGCTTGGCGACTCCGTTGCTCCTGGTGCCATCCGCTCCACACAACGCGTCCCGGCCTGGAAACTGGCATCGAACCTCTTGAACTTGGCGATGTCTGTGATGATATGTGACGTTGCACCCGCATCCACCATCAGACCTTTGCTTTTGACATCTGGCACCTGCATCTCCGAGTCACTTATTCTTTGCTCTCCGCGTCGGACGCTGTGCGTTATCCCGCTGCTTCCTCCGTCCACACGTCGCATTGTTGTGTGTGTTACTTTTACAGTGACTGCACCACTGCCTTTGGCTACGTGGCCTCTGACACCACACTTATAACACTCAATGTCCGTATTGCCACTGTCCTTTGCGCTCTCTGCTGCGCGCCTTGTGCCAAATTGCGCTCTCGCCTTCATCACGTTGTCCTCAGACACAGTTGCACGCATATTTTCAATGTCCTCATAACTCCGGAGCTTTGTCTTAAACTCCGCAAAAGTCATTTTATCTTCACTCTGAGAAACATGAATGACAAATGGTTTAAATGTGTCTGGCAGCCGCTTTAAAACCACTGCTGTCAAAAGTCCGTCACTGAGCAGTAATCGCGTCTCTGCTCTGATGACATAGTGACATTTTCCATCGGTGACTTTTGTAGAGACGTTAATTCAGTGAACAAGTTTATCACCCTGGGCTTCCCTTTGCCAGCGTAATATTCCCGGAGAATCCTCAGCGCCTCGCGCATCACCAGCGACAGGCTCTTGTCATCCAGGAACTGGATAAGCTCCGCATTGGCCTCAGCTTTCTTCCTCATCATCTTCGTCGTCAGGACCAGGTGATTGTAAAATAGTGTCCTTCAATCCTTGGAGACGGAGGTGGCCCAAAAACTTTGTCTCCCACAGCTCGTATCCTTTTTGCCCCAGCGGCTTGGCACAGTGTCCTTTTCTCTGTTTTTACTCATGTTTGCGGTCAGTGGCTGAACTCAGGTGCAGCATTTACCGTCGCGACATTCACCTGGAGACCGATCCTCAAACTGCGTAAAATGACTCTGGGCCCAGAACCTGTTTGCAGGATCCTTTTACTCTGTTGTCGTGAGCATTAAAACACAGTTCACTTCGTTTTCTCTTTTTGTGTGGTTACCACATTCTCCACGGACACACACTTTTATTCACAGGTTCAGGCCATTCATCATTTTGTGCGTCACGTGATCAAGTGTTCTTACACACCATTGGTTCAATCATAAGTCTCTATCATAATACAAATAATAAAATGAGGGCACAACACAACAATAATAATAATAATAATAATAATAATAATAATAATAATAATAATAATAATAATAATAATAATGTAAAAGAATAAACTCATTAAACACAGACAGGTGCAGTACCGGGACATGACCACAGGGGGCGGTGTTTGTTTACATGAGTCACTTCCGGGTCGTGCGGCTCAGACCGGAAGTGAGCGCTTTGAGTCCGCACAAAACAAACAGGTGAGATTTGGTCTTTTTAGCAGAAAAAAAACTCATTTATACAAACATTTAAGAACATTTAAGAACATTTAAGAATCTTAAAAGCGTCGGGAGCGAAAACCGCTGCAGCTGCAGTGAAAAACATGAACATTTATTGTATATTTGAGCCCGTTTTGGATTTTATGTTGGATTTGTGGTAAAAACAGCGGCGCGTGACACGAACACAAAATATACAGTTTATATGTTTATATAAATGTGTTTATGTGTGTTTTTAATGTGTGTATATGTGTGTGTATGGTCCTGCACTCTGCTTTCTCTCTGAAAATTACTTTGCTTTAGTTTTATTCATTTATTTTCTCGGATTTACGACGGAGTAAAAGGGTCAAATAAAAAACTAAAAAACATGCTGGCGCTACGAGAATAAAGTCGTAACATTTCAACATTAAAGTCGTAATATTATGACAATAAAGTCGAAGCCTCAAAAAATCGTAATTTTACAGGAATAAAGTCGTATTTTTTTAGAATAAAGTGGAAGTTAAAATAAAGTGTTAATATCAGGAGAACATCGGCGGCTCGCGTAGCATTTTGTAAAAGAGAAGAATCTGTGTATCATTCGTTCATTCGACTGAATCAGGACTAAACCAGGTCCAGAACCAAACCAGAAAGACCAGGACTGAGGCCGGGACCAGACCAGGACTGAAAACGGTTTAGTCCTAGTTTAATCCTGGTTTAAGTCACGGAAATGAGAAATGGCGTTTCTGTGACTTAAAATGCGATGCCCCACATACGGACTGAACCAGGACTGAACCATTTTCAGTCCTGGTCCTGTTCCCAGTCTCAATCCTGATCTCAGTCCTTGTCTAGTCCTGGTCTCGGACCTCGTTTAGTCCTCGTTTAGTCCTGGTTCAGTCCTGGTTTGGACCTGGTTTAGTCCTGGTTCAGTCCTGGTTTAGACCTGGTTTAGACCTGGTTTAGTCCTGGTTTAGTCCTGGTTTAGTTCTCTGTGTAATCCATTTAATTTCAACAAAGTAACTGTAATCCAATTACCACTCACTGAAACAGTAACTGTAACTGAATACAGTTCCTCATCATTTGTACTCTGATTACTCTGGTACTTGTAATCTGTTACTCCCGACACTGCACATCGTATCGAGGTGTGTATCATATCGTTAACTTCTTTATGATCCCAGTTCTGCTCCCTGAAGTCGTCTCTCTGTCTCAGGGGTTTTATTTTTCTAGTTTAATCTGTTGTGTTTCAGGATGTTTTATAATCTTGTGTTGTGTTTAAAAGTGTTTTATTTTAGTTTAATTATTTTAGTTTCATAATCTCATGTTGTTTCAGGATGTTTTATTTTAGTTTAATAATCTTGTGTTGTTTGAGGATGTTTTGTTTTATTTTTATTGTAGTTTTCTGATCTGGTGTTGTGTTTCAGAATGGCCGATGAAGAGGAGGAGGCCGGGTTTGAGGAGGAGCCGGAGGAGGCGCACGGAGGAGTGGAGTCTGGACACGGACGACGCAAAAGACTCTTCTCCAAAGAACTCCGGTATCTGCCCGTTTATTCACAGATAAAAGAATCAAGAGTCTGAATAAAGATCTGACGTAGAGTGTGACACAGCACAGGCAGAGGACGCAAACAGAGCGGGAGTTTTTACGTTTTTCTTTCTGCAGCAGGTCGAGAAAAACAAACGAGTCTTTGTCTGTGATAAAGCCAAAGAAATAAAAAGAGAATTTACACGACATAAAACTGAATTGAAATGTTTTGTTGTTCTTTTTGTCGTTCTGTGTTTCATGTTCGTCCGGTTTGTCGCGTCCCGGCGACAGGTGCATGATGTACGGCTTCGGAGACGACCAGAACCCGTACACCGAGTCTGTGGACATCCTGGAAGATCTGGTCATCGAGTTCATCACGGAAATGACCCACAAGGCCATGTCCATCGGACGCCAGGGCAGGGTCCAGGTGGAGGTGAGCGACAGGGGCGGGGTCCAGGTGGAGGTGAGCGACAGGTGAGGGTCCAGGTGGAGGTGAGCGACAGGTGGTGGAGGTGAGAGGTGGAGGTAGCGACAGGTGAGGGTCCAGGTGGAGGTGAGCGACAGGTGAGGGTCCAGGTGGAGGTCCAGGTGGAGGTGAGCGACAGGTGAGGGTCCAGGTGGAGGTGTTGGGGCGGGGTCCAGGTGGAGGTGAGCGACAGGGGCGAGGGAGGTCCAGGTGGAGGTGAGGGGGGGTCCAGGGAGGTGAGGTGAGGTGAGCGACAGGTGGGGTCCAGGTGGAGGTGAGCGACAGGTGAGGGTCCAGGTGGAGGTGAGCGACAGGTCCAGGTGGAGGTGAGGACAGGTGAGGGTCAGGTGGAGGTGAGCGACAGGTGGAGGTGAGCGAGGTCCAGGTGGAGGTGAGCGACAGGTGAGGGTCCAGGTGAGGTGAGCGACAGGGGCAGGTCCAGGTGGAGGTGAGTGACAGGTGAGGTCCAGGTGGAGGTGAGTGACAGGGGCGGGGTCCAGGTGGAGGTGAGCGACAGGTGAGGGTCCAGGTGGAGGTGAGCGACAGGTGAGGGTCCAGGTGGAGGTGAGCGACAGGTGAGGGTCCAGGTGGAGGTGAGCGACAGGTGAGGGTCCAGGTGGAGGTTTGTTGGGGACGTTTAAATTTCCGTTCTTCGATTCCTAAGTTTGCGTGTTTTTCCAGGACATCGTTTTCTTGATCCGTAAAGACCCGCGGAAGTTCGCCCGAGTGAAGGATCTGCTGACGATGAACGAGGAGCTGAAGAGGGCGAGGAAGGCCTTCGACGAGGCCAACTACGGCTCCTAGGGTCAGAGGTCGGAGGTC
>NW_026571515.1:956450-986450 GCF_026225935.1 Boleophthalmus pectinirostris | reverse complement strand
GAACAGTTTGAGGAACAGTTTCAAGAACAGTTTGAAGAACAGTTTGAGGAACCGTTTGAAGAACCCTTTTTATAGAACAGTTTGGAGAACAGTTTGAAGAACAGTTTGAAGAACAGTTTGAAGAACAAGAACAGTTTGAGGAACAGTTTGAGGAACAGTTTGAAGAACAGTTTGAGAAACCGTTTGAAGAACCCTTTTTATAGAACAGTTTGAAGAACAGTTTGGAGAACAGTTTTGAACAAGAACAGTTTGAGGAACAGTTTGAGGAACAGTTTGAAGAACAGTTTGAGAACAGTTTGAGGAACAGTTTGAACAGTTTAAGAACAGTTTGAAGAACAGTTTGAGGAACAGTTTGAGGAACAGTTTGAAGAACAGTTTGAGGAACAGTTTGAGGAACAGTTTGAAGAACAGTTTGAGGAACAGTTTGAAGAACAGTTTGAAGAACAGTTTGAGAACATTTGAAAACAGTTTGGAGAACAGTTTGAGGAACAGTTTGAAGAACAGTTTGAAGAACAGTTTGAGGAACAGTTTGAAGAAGTTTGAAGAACAGTTTGAGGAACAGTTTGAGGAACAGTTTGAAGAACAGTTTGAAGAACAGTTTGAAGAACAGTTTTTTGAAGAACAGTTTGAGGAACAGTTTGAGGAACAATTTGGAAAACAGTTTGAAGAAGTTTGAAGAACAGTTTGAGGAACAGTTTGAAAGTTTGAGACAGTTTGAAGAACAGTTTGAGAACAGTTTGAGGAACAGTTTGGAGAACAGTTTGGAGAACAGTTTGAGGAACAGTTTGAAGAAGTTTGAGGAACAGTTTGAAGAACAGTTTGAAGAACAGTTTGGAGAACAGTTTGAGGAACAGTTTGAAGAAGTTTGAAGAACAGTTTGAGGAACAGTTTGAGGAACAGAACTTCCACATGTGCACATTTAGGTCCAAAACATTTTGGGTTGTTCATAAATATTTTTTGTAAATCATTCTGTTAGCAGGATCCTTTTACTCTGTTGTCGTGAGCATTAAAACACAGTTCACTTCGTTTTCTCTTTTTGTGTGGTTACCACATTCTCCACGGACACACACTTTTATTCACAGGTGCAGGTCATTCATCATTTTGTGCGTCACGTGATCAAGTGTTCTTACACACCATTGGTTCAATCATAAGTCTCTATCATAATACAAATAATAAAATGAGGGCACAACACAACACCCCCAAATACATGACTATACAAACACAATCAGGCCTCTACACCTAGAACATGTTTATCGTGCACCAAACATAAATGTTTCAAAATTTAACAACTTAAGTTTGGTTGCTGGTTTCGTCATTACATCCGCCACCATCTGATTAGTTCACTCCTCTCTTCTGACTCTATCCTTTGGCAACATAACGCGCCTTGTATTTGTCAGATCCATCATTGTTCTTTTTGAGTGCATAGACCCATTTACCCCCACTACAGCTTTGCCCTTCAGTAATGTGCTCAGGGTAAACGTTACATTGTCTTTTAATGACTGCATCTCTTCATCCATAGCATTAACCCAGTCTTTTGCATCTGGTGAGGTACCGCTTCTTTGTATGTTTGAGGTAAGTTACATAATAGTCTATAACAATAGTCAATATTGGTCTCATCATCCTCAAAACCACAAACATAATCATCTAAATAACCAGGTCTCTTCCTTTCTCTCGCTGGGTATCGCCTCTGCTCACATAGATGTTCCCCATTTTCCTCTTTTGGTGCCTGTTCCTGTTCTTTATTCACCATTTGTGTCTGGTTATCACTTTGCTCTTTGACGTCTACTTGTTTTTCAGTTACATGTGGACTAACAGGTGGGGTTTTAATTGTCCGTCTGTTGACCACAAAATCATCTTCATCAGCATCCAGCACATCTGTGTCCGTTTTGGATATAAACTCCACAAGTCTGTGTCTCTGTACTTTTCTGTTGCTGGGACAGTAACACCAAATAGGCTGGACTATTCTTGTCATATCTGATAAAAATCCCTCTCACATCTTGTGTCCAACTTTCCTTTTTGTTGATGTTTAAATGTGTAACACAATTGTCCAAACTTCTGCATCCTGGAAACATTAGGCTGCTGCCAGTTAACATGTAGAGAGGAGTCTGTTTAGTGCGGTTGCTGAAGCACCTGTTCCTCACTACAGCTGCAGTCTGGACAGCATAAGTCCATAACATCTTAGGTGGCCCACTGTGAATGAGCACACACCTGCCATGTCACACAGAGTTCTCCAGTTGCGTTCAGCAGTACCATTTTGATGGGGACAGTATGGGGCTGAGGTCTCACTCCGGTTCATTAATGCTTGGTCCTCTTTCCCAGTGTCCTCTGTACCATTATCTGATCTCATACATTTCACCTGCCCATAAGGGGCCATATCAGCTAGAAACTTCTCAGTAGCTTGTACTGTGTCACTCTTATTGTTCAGAAAGTATACAAACACTGCACTAGAAGAATCCTCTGTAAAGGATAGTGTGTCCCTATGACCTTCTCTGGACATAGGGTCTACAGGACCAGATAAATCTGTGTGCACCATTTCCAGAGGTGCTTTGGCCCTGGTATCCGACCCTCTGTTTCTAGTTCTGAATAAACTTCCCCTGTGTGCAGATTTCACAGTGTGGTGGAGTTTTATTTCCCTCATTCTTCATCTCCACACCACTTACAACATGCTTTAATTTCATGATATCTGCAAAATTGCAGTGTCCTAGAATTTCATGCCAAGTCTGCAAATCATGACATTTGTTACACTGGTTTTCACTGTCACTTTCTGACGTGTGCAGATACAGTTTGTTGTGTACATGTATGGGACATTTAGTGCCTTTTAGTCTTTATGTAGCAGAACGTTCTTCTTCTCACTGAAGATCACCGTGGCTCCACACGTGGTGGCAGCTTTCACAGAGAACATATCCTGAGGATGAGTTGGGATGTACAAGGTCCTCCTCAGCGTTGTTTTGAGACGTGCCCCCTGCTGTCGACCAACCACACCTCTGCGTCGCCTCTGTGCTTGGCGACTCCGTTGCTCCTGGTGCCATCCGCTCCACACAACGCGTCCCGGCCTGGAAACTGGCATCGAACCTCTTGAACTTGGCGATGTCTGTGATGATATGTGACGTTGCACCCGCATCCACCATCAGACCTTTGCTTTTGACATCTGGCACCTGCATCTCCGAGTCACTTATTCTTTGCTCTCCGCGTCGGACGCTGTGCGTTATCCCGCTGCTTCCTCCGTCTACACGTCGCATTGTTGTGCGTGTTACTTTTACAGTGACTGCACCACTGCCTTTGGCTACGTGGCCTCTGACACCACACTTATAACACTCAATGTCCGTATTGCCACTGTCCTTTGCGCTCTCTGGTGCGCGCCTTGTGCCAAATTGCGCTCTCGCCTTCATCACGTTGTCCTCAGACACAGTTGCACGCATATTTTCAATGTCCTCATAACTCCGGAGCTTTGTCTTAAACTCCGCAAAAGTCATTTTATCTTCACTCTGAGAAACATGAATGACAAATGGTTTAAATGTGTCTGTCAGCCCCTTTAAAACCACTGCTGTCAAAAGTCCGTCACTGAGCAGTAATCGCGTCTCTGCTCTGATGACATAGTGACATTTTCCATCGGTGACTTTTGTAGAGACGTTAATTCAGTGAACAAGTTTATCACCCTGGGCTTCCCTTTGCCAGCGTAATATTCCCGGAGAATCCTCAGCGCCTCGCGCATCACCGGCGACAGGCTCTTGTCATCCAGGAACTGGATAAGCTCCGCATTGGCCTCAGCTTTCTTCTCCTCATCATCTTCGTCGTCAGGACCAGGTGATTGTAAAATAGTGTCCTTCAATCCTTGGAGACGGAGGTGGCCCAAAAACTTTGTCTCCCACAGCTCGTATCCTTTTTGCCCCAGCGGCTTGGCACAGTGTCCTTTTCTCTGTTTTTACTCATGTTTGCGGTCAGTGGCTGAACTCAGGTGCAGCATTTACCGTCGCGACATTCACCTGGAGACCGATCCTCAAACTGCGTAAAATGACTCTGGGCCCAGAACCTGTTTGCAGGATCCTTTTACTCAGTGTTGTCGTGAGCATTAAAACACAGTTCACTTCGTATTCTCTTTTTGTGTGGTTACCACATTCTCCACGGACACACACTTTTATTCACAGGTTCAGGCCATTCATCATTTTGTGCGTCACGTGATCAAGTGTTCTTACACACCATTGGTTCAATCATAAGTCTCTATCATAATACAAATAATAAAATGAGGGCACAACACAACACATTATTAAATTGTGACTTTATTATTTCCATCAAAATGATTCAAACATCAGGTGAATGTTTTATAAATCGTCTGTGGACAGAGAATCGTAAAAATATAATAAAAATATATAAATCTTTGTTTTTGCCTCGTCAGGTCCAATCAGCTCAAATAACAAACAGACTCAATAAAACCAGAAGAGTTCAGGCTTCAGGTTTCAGGAGGAGGTAGAAGTGACGTCTCCTCTGATGTTTCCACCAGGGGGCGACACCGGACGCTCCTCACACCTGAGCACCGACACTGGAGTTTATCAATGAGTGAAGACAAACTGAGCTCACACTCTGAGGTCCAGTCCTGGTTCTGTCCTGGTCCAGTCCTGTTCCGGTCCTGGTCCGGTCCTGGTCCGGTCCTGGTCCGGTCCTGTTTCAGTTCTGACTCAGATCCGGCTCGGGGACAAAGGCGGACTGTCCCGGAGCAGCTGGGAATGTGCCGGGTCTCAACTGTTACCATGGAAACACAAGTCAGGAACTGGAATACAGTTTAGAATATTCCTCTGGACTAAACCTCGACTGAACCAGGACCAAACCAGAACTGAACCAGGACCAAACCAGAACTAAACCAGGACTAAACCAGGTCTTGTTTGTGGGTAAAATGAGTAAAACTTTTCTTTTCTTGTTTTTTTTTTTTTTTTTTTTTTTTTTTTTTACAGTGTGTCCTTTTGTTGTGAGTCATTTTTTTTTACAGTGCACAGTCTGAACCAGACCAGACCAGACCCCGGACCACCTGGACCCAACAAGACCCATAAAACAGGTCTTTATATGGTACTAAACCAGGACTAAACCAGGTCTAAACCAGGTCTAAACCAGGACTAAACCAGGTCTAAACCAGGTCTAAACCAGGTCTAAACCAGGACTAAACCAGGACTAAACCAGGACTAAACCAGGACTAAAACCAGGACTAAACCAGGACTAAACCAGGTCTAAACCAGGACTAAACCAGGACTAAACCAGGACTAAACCAGGACTAAACCAGGACTGAACCAGGACTAAACCAGGACTAAACCAGGTCTAAACCAGGTCTAAACCAGGACTAAACCAGGACTAAACCAGGACTAAACCAGGACTAAACCAGGTCTAAACCAGGACTAAACCAGGTCTAAACCAGGACTGAACCAGGACAGTCGAGGTCCGAGACCAGACCGGGACTGAGACCAGGACTTAGACAAGGACTGAGTCAAGGACCAAGACTGAGACCGGGATCAGACAAGAACTGAGACCAGGATTGAGACCGGGACCAGACCAGGACTGAAAACGGTTTAATCCTAGTTCAGTCCTGGTTTAGTCCTAGTTTAGTTTCCTGGTTTTAGTTTCCTGTTTTGTTTAGTCCTGTGTTTTAGTTCCTGGTTGCACAGACTAACTACTGGTTTTTAGGAGGGGGGGCGCGGACATTTCATGCGAATGAACTAACTACAACACGCAGCAGCAAGTGGACTCTTTCTTTGCATTGAAAATGACGTTTTCAGACATAGGATATCACATTCGTGTCCTGAAAAACGTTTGTCTCACTCTTGGAAATAAAGTACGTTTTCATAATCAGCAGAAGTTTCCTGTCCAGGAGTAATTTGTGGACCAGTGGTTCAGTCTTTAGACTCTTCGTCTGCTTCAGTCGCGCCATCGCTGGAATGAATCTCCAAGAATCACCTTAGTTTGTCTTCGCTGCTTTTCCCCTTGTCTTCTTCTTTCACCTCAAAAACGGACTTTCTTTTGCGGTGAACTGCTCCTGGATTCTTGTCGCCATCGCAACAAACTTTGTGTGAACTGTGAGGAAGATATAGGTGAAAAAAAGCCGCTAAGAACTGTTGCGTTGGTGGAGTAAACAGCGTCTGTGTCGTACGTAAACCACGTACCGGCGGCGCAGACAAGTCAGTTACACTAGAAACGTAGGGAGTTTGATTGACAGCCTGTCAGCTCACAGATAACGAGGCAGTGTCGTTATCTATTGGCAAATGTTTATCTGGCCCCACCACGTCCAGAGTTGATGAATTTTTATTCTCTTTTTTTTGGTCATCATAATTACAAGGCGACTGCATCTATAATCTATCACTGACAATTTGAAACAAAAAAAATCCTCCATACAACCTTTAATGGCGTGTCCCTATTGACCGGAAAATACAGCAATCTTAAAAATATAAATAATTATAAACATTTTCTTGTGCAGTTAACTTGAGACTCTACAGTGAGAAGCACCACCAGAATTAATGCTTTGGTCGAGAAACTGTGGAGTAAAGGGAGTCTTCATTTTGGGGCTGAACTACAGCGTACAGCGCTGCCTCAGCCCGTCTCTGGGAAGCGCCGTTTTCTGACATATTTTTGCTGTTGGTAAAGTCCACTTCAGTGTAGGTGACTTGGTCTATAGATTCCTCCACCTGGAACAAAACAAAAGGTAAACATGAGGTACATTTTGAAGTTGAATCGAGTGTATGTGTCATTGTCATTGTCGGTCAAACTGTAAATAAAAAAGTGTATGACTGAATTTGTTCTTAAAGGGCTCATAATTCACTATTTTCTGATTTGGTTTATGTGTTTTGTCACGTTTAGGCTGCGTTCTTTTCTCAGACAGAAAATGCTCTTCTCCACCTTGTGACATCATGTGGTGATACAGGAAGTGCTTCACTGTGTTTTTAAACTCCATACACCTTCACTAGAATCACTTGGATAATTTCAGCTCTGGAATTGCAAATCTAGGGAAACCGGCAGGACTCATAACAAACACAAACACAGCAACGAATACAAACGTGGCAACACAACAAAAAGTCACAAGAAACCAAAAAAGTCAGAGTGGAAGAGATCGCGGGACTATTTTAATGCAATTGCCACGACGCAAACGCAAACGCCACAACAAACCAAAAAGCCGCAACGGAAGTGACCACAGGACTGTGTTTTCCAACGGACCAAGCAAAGTGTTCAAGGATCAAGCAGGAAGTGAACGGGAAAAGTTGGGGAAGAACAAGAATGTGAAAAGTAAAGGAATGATGGTCTGACCGTCGCTTGGTCCGTTGGAAAATGGAATCCCACGGTCACTTCCCTTGTGGATTTTTTTTCGTGTGTTGTGGCTTTTTTTGGTTTGTTGTGGCTTTTTGTTGTGTTGTGGCATTTGCATTTGTGTTGTGGTGTTTCTATTTGTTATGTCATTTGTGTTTGTTATGAGCCCTTCCAGGAATCTCTATAAACTAAATGTCGCTGTTAACTTGAAAACCACCACTTCAAGACATCACAAGGTGGAACAGAGCATTTCAAGCCTAATAATAAAGGTTTCCTCAAACGTGTGAAGAAAGCATAACTCCAGGTATGTTTTTGAGGAGGTAACATTTAGTTATTTAGTTTATGAGAGACGCATTGTGCCAGGTTGTAGCACTTAGAGCTCATTTCCACCTCTAGTCCCTGGTGCATGTTTTTCTAGGTTTGACATAGTTTCAACATGGTTAAAGGTCATAAGAATCCACTTTGTGTAACTCAGGACCTTTAAGTATCTCTCAGGGGTAAAGTCATTGTCTGGAAAGGGGAAGATAGCATCACATCGTTCTTCTTTCTGTTCCTTTTCATTTGTGATTAGTGATGAACTTTATGACATGTTTGAGGCCTTGATGATATTTTATGACTTAAATAAATTATTAAAATAAAAAGCAGTAAAATGTAGTTCAACGACTCCCTGGTCGTGCAGCAATAATATGTAACAGCGATGACCAGTGGTGCACTAAGACCTGAGTGTCAAAGTGTGAGGTTTGACAACTTGTGAACAGAGACGGTTTAGTTTAGTTCAACTGAGTTTAGTTTGTCCAAATAAAGGTTCTTTTGACAGACCATCATTTTATTTACACATAACTTGACAACCTCTGCGTCCTTCTACAGACGGGTCACGTGATGTTACAGTGACGTGTTGTGCAGCTGATTCATCAGCCGGTTTCACTTTGTAGAAACAGTCTAACCTTGCAGCATTAGAGTGTGTTCGCTCGACGGTAGGCAGGTACTTTTTTATTTAACCAATTGCTTTTATTTGGTTGTGACGTTTGTAATGCGCCTCTAACGGGGTTAACTGGTATATTAAGCTTTTTCCAAATCCCGTAGGAAGAAGTGCAATAATGTCTTTCCCCTTGATAAAATTCACCAAACTTTTTTTTTTCCGGCTTTAAACCTTCGGTCTCAGGAATAGTTACCAACACAGAATGTATGTCTTCGTCTATATCCATCCTCGCCTCTTTGTTTATTGTTGTGTTGTAGCACAAAAGGGACCCAGACAGGGTCAACAGCTCTTTGCCGTCTACAACGTCCAGGGTTCTTCCAAACGTCTAGTGTATTCTGATTCCTGACCTAGTCGATGGAGAGAAATTAAATTGAGCACTAGGTGGCGTCAGCCTGGCTACTACTGCCCTCCGTCTGGTGGTAAATCCTGCCCTTGTATTGAGAGTGTTGAACCGTACCCACTGTCATGTCCTCCACAGCTTCTGTTTGTTTGTTTGTTTGTTTGTTTTGTCTGTTTTTTCAGGTTCTGTCTGTCTGTTCTGGGTTCTGCATTTTCATTTTGTAAGAGTAGCTCACCAGAGGAAAAATGTTGGAGACTCCTGACCTACTTATTTATCCTAGCATTAGTTCAGTTTAACTGAGTTTAGTGTAGTTGGTAGTGTAGTGTCGTAGTGTAGTGTTGTAGTGTCGTAGTGTAGTGTCGTAGTGTAGTTGGTAGTGTGTAGTGTCGTAGTGTAGTTGTCGTGTAGTAGTGTAGTGTCGTAGTGTAGTGTCGTAGTGTAGTGTCGTAGTGTAGTGTGTAGTAGTGTAGTGTCGTAGTGTAGTCGTAGTGTAGTGTCGTAGTGTAGTGTAGTAGTGTAGTGTCGTAGTGTAGTTGGTAGTGTAGTGTCGTAGTGTAGTAGTGGTAGTGTAGTGTCGTAGTGTAGTGTCGTAGTGTAGTAGTGTAGTGTAGTGTAGTGTCGTAGTGTAGTGTCGTAGTGTAGTGTGTAGTGTAGTGTCGTAGTGTAGTTGTGTAGTGTAGTGTAGTGTAGTGTAGTGTCGTAGTGTAGTGTCGTAGTGTAGTGTCGTAGTGTAGTGTCGTAGTGTAGTGTAGTGTAGTGTAGTGTCGTAGTGTAGTGTCGTAGTGTGTAGTGTCGTAGTGTGTAGTGTGTCGTAGTGTAGTGTCGTAGTGTAGTGTCGTAGTGTAGTGTCGTAGTGTAGTGTAGTGTAGTGTAGTGTAGTGTCGTAGTGTAGTGTCGTAGTGTAGTGTCGTAGTGTAGTGTCGTGGTAGTGTAGTGTCGTAGTGTAGTGTCGTAGTGTAGTTGGTAGTGTAGTGTCGTAGTGTAGTGTCGTAGTGTAGTTGGTAGTGTAGTGTCGTAGTGTAGTGTCGTAGTGTAGTGTCGTAGTGTAGTGTCGTAGTGTAGTGTCGTAGTGTAGTGTCGTAGTGTAGTTGGTAGTGTAGTGTCGTAGTGTAGTGTCGTAGTGTAGTGTGTAGTGTCGTAGTCGTAGTGTAGTTGGTAGTGTAGTGTCGTAGTGTAGTCGTAGTGTAGTGTCGTAGTGTCGTAGTGTAGTGTAGTGTCGTAGTGTAGTGTCGTAGTGTAGTGTAGTAGTGTAGTGTCGTAGTGTAGTGTGTGTAGTGTAGTGTCGTAGTGTAGTGTCGTAGTGTAGTAGTGTCGTAGTGTAGTGTAGTGTAGTGTCGTAGTGTAGTGTCGTAGTGTAGTAGTGTAGTAGTGTAGTGTCGTAGTGTAGTGTCGTAGTGTAGTGTCGTAGTGTAGTTGGTAGTGTAGTGTCGTAGTGTAGTGTCGTAGTGTAGTTGGTAGTGTAGTGTCGTAGTGTAGTGTCGTAGTGTAGTGTCGTAGTGTAGTGTCGTAGTGTAGTGTCGTAGTGTAGTGTCGTAGTGTAGTGTCGTAGTGTAGTGTCGTAGTGTAGTGTCGTAGTGTAGTGTCGTAGTGTAGTGTCGTAGTGTAGTTGGTAGTGTAGTGTCGTAGTGTAGTCGGTAGTGTAGTGTCGTAGTGTAGTGTCGTAGTGTAGTGTCGTAGTGTAGTGTCGTAGTGTAGTGTAGTGTCGTAGTGTAGTGTCGTAGTCGTAGTGTCGTAGTGTAGTGTCGTAGTGTAGTGTCGTAGTGTAGTGTCGTAGTGTAGTGTAGTGTAGTGTCGTAGTGTAGTGTGTAGTGTAGTGTCGTAGTGTAGTGTCGTAGTGTAGTGTCGTAGTGTAGTAGTGTAGTAGTGTCGTAGTGTAGTCGTAGTGTAGTGTCGTAGTGTAGTTGTAGTGTAGTGTCGTAGTGTCGTAGTGTAGTGTCGTAGTGTAGTGTAGTGTCGTAGTGTAGTGTCGTAGTGTAGTGTCGTAGTGTAGTGTAGTGTCGTAGTGTAGTGTCGTAGTGTAGTGTCGTAGTGTCGTAGTGTAGTGTCGTAGTGTAGTGTCGTAGTGTAGTGTCGTAGTGTAGTGTCGTAGTGTAGTGTCGTAGTGTAGTAGTGTAGTAGTGTAGTGTCGTAGTGTAGTGTCGTAGTGTAGTGTCGTAGTGTAGTGTCGTGTCGTAGTTGTAGTGTAGTGTGTGTAGTGTAGTGTCGTAGTGTCGTAGTGTAGTGTCGTAGTGTAGTGTCGTAGTGTAGTGTCGTAGTGTAGTGTCGTAGTGTAGTGTCGTAGTGTAGTGTCGTAGTGTAGTGTCGTAGTGTAGTTGGTAGTGTAGTGTCGTAGTGTAGTGTCGTAGTGTAGTGTCGTAGTGTAGTGTCGTAGTGTAGTGTCGTAGTGTAGTGTCGTAGTGGACTTTATAGACCAGTTTATATGGTGAGGAGGGAGAAAGATGTGACCACTGCATGTTGTATTGAGCTGTTTAAGAAAAAGCAAATGCAAATGCAAATGCATGTTGATCCAGCAGGAACTGCAGCTCTGAAGTGGGTTAGAATGAGTTTTTCAAAACACTTGGTAATGGTGCAGGATGGTTCCCCAATCAGCTCGTCTCTTTCTTTCAGTTTGAATGCAGAAGGACCATAGAGGCTGTAAAACCTCCAACCACAGCTGCTTATTTATATCATGTGTCATGTGTTTCAAATGCAGAAGACATCGCTAGAAAATTCTCAGAACAAAATATATAACTTCTTTTACTTAAAATAAACACAAGTTTAGTGGTTCAATTGGTGATTTTGCAGAAATCTCTTGCTGTTTCTCAGTTCTGTGTTATTTTTTATTGCTTTTTTTTAAACTCCATGTTTATTTTTGCATGTCTCTGATTGGTTAATCCACCTGTCAGTCACAGTGAGCTGAAATCGAGGAGACAGGATACAGCTCCAGACCCACTTTGGGAAGGGGCTTAGAGGGAGATCGCGCCGTGTGCCTGGTTGACTCCAAACAGTCCAGTCCAAAGAGCTGAAGTATTTTGGAGCTGATTAATTATTGTAAATTTGAGGTGCATATGACAGCCTTACAAAAACATAGTCAATGTAATTACATTTAAGAGTTTAATAAAAATCTTGCCTAGTTTTTATTTTTTTAATTTTGGTTTATAATTTAAATTCCTAGTTGGACAGAGTTGGGCAGCAGATATGACAAACACACAGAGGTAAATTCTTCCAGCCATAATGTTAACGATGACCAACACTTCTGATGAGACTAATACTAATAAGTGAAAACACTAAGGTGCACTGTGTAACTTTTCCGGTGGAGGGTCCGTCAAATGCTTTTCTCCATGGAGACGTGTTATACTTTGTTTGGAATGTTTCACTGTCTTCATGAAGAACAAACCAGACCAAGGCCCCACCCACACTAGTTCGTATTCCAGTTGTTTTCGTTGTGAATGTTCATCCACATTAACCCGGCTGAAAACGGCTCCAGAGACGGAACGATCTGGTGGCTAGCATATATTCATAAATACAGTCTGTGCGTACGACCTGCAGACGTATAATCTCTGAAAAGTTTCACATGAACCATCTTCAACATGATAGAAGCACAGAAAAGACTCACCATCAGCAGAACACCCCTCTGTCACAGAAAGAACACTCATATTTCCACTGTCGGGCAAGTTACTTTGAAACTGTAATGTGTTATTTATTACCTATTACTGCATTTAAAATGTAAGACATTACTTTACTATTGCATTACTTTAAGTTACTCTCACCAAAATAACTTTTGAGCTGTATATGGACTGAACCAGGACTAAACCAGGTCTAAACCAGGTCTAAACAGCGTGGAGTTCTATGTCAGTCCTTTCGCCCGTGGTCACCTGACGGTCTACGAGGAGCATCTCCGGCGTTTCACCGCTGCTGATATCGAGGTGATTTTAGTGAATTTGTATGAAGAAAAACCCACCACTTCAATCCAGGTTAAAAAAACATTGTAACGCGCGTTACTCACATTTGTACCGAGTAAAATATTACTATTTTTTCCCCTGTAATGCCGAACATTACTGTGTTACAGCAAAAAGTAATGCATTACTGTAATTCGTTACTTTTATAACGCGTTACTCCAACACTGCATATTTCACTGAGTCGTGTCCTTTAGTCCGACAGAAGCTGAAGCTGAATATTGAGCTGTTTTTTGAGCTCAGTTTATGCAAATTAGTCATGTGGTTTTAAGTTTTGTTGTTCAAAATTGTGTGGATAAGGAAGGATTGTGGACACAGAAACAACGTGTGTGTGTGGGGCAGATCATTTCTGATACATTGATACGTGATACACGGACTCGTTTCAGTGTAACAGGGGTCCGAGTTCGCAGGTCAGATCTGTGGAGAGGCGACCCTGATCAGTCAGAATGCCTGTTTTGTTTTGTTTTTTTGTTTTTTTAAATGTCATACTGTGGAAGACTGATGAAAAAGTTGCATAGTGCATCTTTAAATAAGTATTTAAGCATATATGTTCCCTCTCTTGTGAAAATTGGATTAAATACATTATCTAGGGATGTAACAATAACTGAAATATCGTGATATCGTATCGTCAAAATTCTCACAATAATATCATGGACGGTCACAATATATTGAATTACAAGTCTCTTTGCTTAAATTAAGAGTTATGGTGCAGCAATAGATAAAAAAAAGACAGAGGGAACTACATAGACCATGATCCTTTGCTACAAGAAGAAGACTACAAGAAGAACTGACAGTTTTAAGCACTTTTAAGTCTTAGTTCTCTGGATTAAATCTTGTCAAGGCATTTTACGAGAAAGAAGTGGCATATTAACAGTTTTAGCTGTTTAACCTCCACAAAATATCGCAATAAATATCGTACCATGAGATATATATATCGTGAAAATATCGTACTGAGTGATTTGGATATCGTTACATTCCTAATCGTGAACTTTCCCACGATGTCGCAATAAATATTGTGCCGTGAGGTTCGTACGGTGATGATATCGTATCGTGAGACTTGGATCTTGTTATGTTCTTACTAAATGTTAGTAACCAAACCCACAGTCTACAGTAAGATTCATATCCCTACATGAAGCTCCAAGAGAAGACAGGTATTTGGCATTTTCTGTTTAGTCACTTGCACAATTTTTTGGCTGCACACTTCCCCAATAAACCGGATGCTTTTTGAATATAAACGATCATTGAGTTGTTCCTCTTTCCTGTTATAGAAGCATGACTACTTTTAAAGCATGAGTCATCCCACCCTGCACGTCTAAATCATTTGTTCAAAAACTCATCCATATAACAAAGAATGAGATCTTATGCCTTTTTTGTTTGACTTTGGTTTTCTGGTAAGTGAAAGTTGCAAATAATCTACAATTCTTTGTAAGTCAGAGTAAAGTCCAGACCCAATGTCTGACTACAAAACAAGCACGTGTTGGAAAATGGCTCATCTCACAGGAATTCATCTTAACCACTAATAACTTTAAAGGTACTAAATGACATAACAAAGTGAAAAGAGGCACATTTAGTATTTAAACTTTCAATTTATTTCATTTGCATAAGGAAAATGTAGTGTGTGTAATATACGTTTTTCATATTTTAATGTTTTGTGTAAAAATAAGGTGTTGTAGAGGCAAAAATGTTCCTTGCATTTGGTAGAAAAAATAAATTCCTTAAGTAAAGAAGCAACAAAGTTTGTTTTTTTTGAAGATCACATTAACGTTTTAGTGCTTCATGTATTAGTCACAGTGAGTGAGAAAAGCTGTAGAATCTTGCTTAATGGAAATTTCATGAATTCTAACCCCACTACCAATAATTTTGATAATTGGTTTACTTAGAAGCTGCCGTGTTTGAATTATTTTTTAGTTTTTTTCATGAATAGAGTGTTTAGTTAAAGGTCAATTGTATAACTTTTCTGGTGGAGGGTCTGTCAAAACTTTTCTTCATGGAGATGTTCTTGCTTTGTCTAAACCTTTCTATCTTCATGGAGACCAAACCAGACCAAGTTACAGGTCAGATCTGTGAAGAGGCGACCCCGCTCACTGTCAGAATGTCTGTTTTCTAGGTATTTTTGAGCATTAAAATCACCTGTGATTGAAAACATGTAAAATAGATTTGTTTAATGTCATACTGTGGAACATTCTAAGCCAATAGGAACAAGCAGGTGACTGACCCCCAACCCAAAAGTTACACAGTCACATCCACCTTGATCAGAAATCCTGGAGACACTATATACTGTAATTCCAGATGCAAATGTCTTTTTAAAGTTATGTCAAACTTCGCGTGATACAACATTATATCCATAGAGAGACTGTAATGTGCAAAAATATCGAAATATCGTATTATTTAATGTGATGATACAGTATCGAGCTGCTGCTTTTCTGTGTGTGTATTTTACTAAATGATGTTGTTACTACAGTTTTATTGCTCGTTTAGAGGAAGGAAACTCGATTGTGCAACACATTTGGCAATTTTGATGATTAAAATGGGGTTTTTGGCTTAAAATTTGCAGAAGAAGTGGTTTAACAAAGACTTTTAGTATCACAGCCATAATTTAGAATAAATTTTTTATTGAAATGTATCAAATCATTTTGAAATATATCGAATCGAAAGTGCACCGTATCGAGGTCTGTATCGTATCGGCAACTTCTCCCTGGTCGATTGATGGTAAATTAAGACTTTCCACCCAGCTCCATCTTTTACTTTTATATTTTTTTAATAATGCATGATTATTATGTTCAGTTTAATACATTCATAAGGTTTAGGCTGTTACATAAAACTGACTCTTGTGAGCTTTAAACCATGTTAAACCAACGCTGTTACCTCCTCCAGAACATAACTGGAGCTGCATTCACGCATATTTGAATAACCCTGGTTTATTATCATCAAAGCTCAAAATGCTCTGTTCCACCTTGTGATGTCATGAACAGCTACTTTTTACCTTTTGTTCAGAAGAGAGAGATTCCAGGGCTGAAATGATCCAAATGACGTGTATAAAGTTTGAAAACACAGTGGGGCACTTTTTACCACGTGACATCACAATGTGGAAAAGGGTGATTTCTGTTTGAGAGAAGAAGTGAGTCTACATATGCAGGATTTGTGTGTTAAACATGTGAGAATGAAACAAAACACAACTCCAGATATGTTTTTGATGAACATTACAACGTAGATCAGGAAGTAGCATAATATAAGCCCTTTTGGGGTTTTTTTCCTCTTCCTGCACCTACTTTTTATCTCGTGTGCCCTTTTTATTGTTATATGTTGTATGTATAAGTGCAGAAAAATAAAAAACAGTCCAATAGACGCATCAAGAATCTCGGATTCCGGTCATTGCACAATTCACACTGGGAAGGATTTTCCGAAAAAGTGAGCATCAAACCTCCATGTTTGTTTTCCCAGTGGGACGTGTCTATTGATAAAGCTGAACTTTTCAAGTCTTTTGAACCATGTCACTTTTGTTTCTGGTTCTGATATTGTCATATTTTGGTTTTTGGATACAGACGTCGTTAATTGTTGTGGTTGTTGGATCCAAACAGCGGAAAACAGCTTGAATTTGTTTGCGAACTCCATAGATGCAAAAGTGAATCAGATGTGTGTGACTGAAAATTAGGGATGGGCATGATTAATCAATGAATCGATAATTGATCATTAAGAATTAAATCGATTACGTAATTTTAATTGACAAACCGAATGTATGTTGCTGTGTGTGTCGTGACCAAACAGGTGTGTACATGTGTCTCTGCATCAGAAGGAGCGAGACACAAACAGTGGGTCAGTCTGTAACGAACCGAAGCACAAATGTGGATTTAACCAGGATTTGTAGAAGAAATTCCACACTTTCCGTTGCGTTGGGACAAGTGTGAGTCCATGTGCACAGTGGATAAAGCAGCACATATGTTTCTGTGTCCAGTGGGAAAAAGTTTTTCCAGGTGAGAGTCGCTCAATGTGGATGACGAGGCCCCGCCCCCCTCCCCCCGTACGCTGTCCTGGTTTTGACAAACACAAATCTGGTCACACTGACCTGTATTCACCTGAGTCATGTCTTTTAATCCAACACAAGTTGAACCACATCAGCGACACAAGAGCTGGAGTTTTTATCTTCACTTAGTTTATGTAAATTAGTGATGTGGTTTTAAGTTTTGTTTCTGTGAGATTTGAACAAAACTGAATTAAACACATTATAATGTCAAACAGCTGATGTGGATCTAGAGTCGTTATGTTTATATGTCGTAAAGTTGAATTTATTTATGCAGATTAGTGCAGATAGTAATAATAATGATGATCATTTTAATATAAAAACGTTAATGATTAATCGATAATCGATCGTTAAGAAAATTTCATCGAATGCCCGTCCCTACTGCAAACCTCTGTTCAAACTGTTTCTCTTCCCAACGGAATTGAAAAATAGTGAAAGGTGAAGGTGATGGGCAGGATTGATCCACAGGAAGAACCAAAAAGGAAACATTTGTCTGACTAAGAAATCATCCCGAGTTTACAGAGAACATTTTGTATGTGGAGCAACAACAAAACAAAATCCTGTTTGTTAATGTAGAGGAGCAGAAGACAAACAGACTGAGCTGCACTTTCTTGTTCTTGTGGTTTTACACAAACATCACGTCTTGGTCTTTGCAGTGGAAGGTGTTTCTTGGTGAACAGTTGGAGACTTTCACTTTGGCCTTGACTTTTTAAATTCATAACCGAGTTTGAACGAGGGATCAGGATTTTGTTTTGTCGTCGCTCCACATACAAAATGTTCTCTGCAAACTCAGGATGATTTCTTTTTTGTCTTTCCTGTGGATCAATCCTGCCCATCACCTTCACCTTTCACTATTTTTCAATTCCGTTGGGAAGAGAAACAGTTTGAACAGAGGTTTGAGTCACACACATCTGATTCACTTTTACATTTATGAAGTTCACAAACACATTTCTCGAGTCGTTTTCCGCTGTTTGGATCCAACAACCACAACAATTAACGATGTCCGAATCCCAAAACTAAAATATGACAATATCAGAAGCAGAAACAAAAGTGATTTGGTTCAAAAGACTTGAAAAGATCCACTTTGTCAATAGACACGTCCCACTGGGAAAACAAACATGGAGGTTTGATGCTCACTTTACGGAAAATCCTTCCCAGTGTGAATTGCGCAATGACCAGAAGTCTGAGATTCTTGATGCGTCTATTACAGCAACCACATCGCTCACTACACAGATCTTACACGTGTTATGTTGACCTTGCAATAAAGTGAAGTTCTGCTTATTTTTCTTACTTGGTGCTGGTCTCCCGGGGCTGTGGCCAGACTGTAGACATCTGAAGTGTGGTCTTCAGGTCCACTGAAGGAGGCTGAAGCATAAACTGTGGACATTTCCACTGGACGAGAAGTTCTGTTGTCTGGGATCTCCTCATAGACTCTGTGGGTCTGAGGGAGAGTCATGGTTATTGCTTCATCTGGAATGTTTCACAGTATGGCATTAAACCTTTCACCCTCATGGAGACCAATCCAGACCAAGTTACAAGTCAGATCTGTGGAGAGGTGACCCTCTGTTTTTCTAGCTGTGAAACCACTTGTAATTGAATAAATGTAAGATAGAGCTGTTAAATGCCAAACTGTGGAACATTCCAGGCAGAGGAATGACAGATGGAAATGTGTTTTCTTATATTTGGATTTGTTGGATAATAATTTCTTTGAACATTAGTGAAGTTTTGCCATAACATTCCGAGTGTGATGTCATGATTTCCTCGCCTGATTCATCAGCCAGTTTCACTTTGTAGAAACCGTCTGACGTCGCAGTGATTCGTTCGCTCAACCGTAGGCAGGTACTTTTTATCATTTAACCAGTCGCTGCTATTTGGTGGAGACATACGTCATGTGTCACTAACGAGGTTAACTGGTGTATTAAGCTTTTCCCAAATCCCGTAGAAAGAAGGACAATAACGTCTTTCCCCTTGATGAAATTCGCCAAACATTCTCTTTGTTCCGGCTTTAAATCCTCGATCTCGGGAATCGTTGGCAACACTGAACATGTGGCTTTTCGCTGATTGGCTGGTGCCCGAACTCGCACTTCTGGGGTTTTTGCGAACCGTCTAGTAAAGTTTGATTCCTGACTTAGTCGCTGGAGAGAAAGGAAATTGAGCGGAGGCACTGGCTGGTACCAGCCTGGATAATGATTTCCACCCAGAAAGTAAAATTCCAAAATGGCAAAACGAGTGTGATTGTTTTTGCTTATCAATCGTAACTATAACGATCTGTGTTTCAGTAAAAAACATGAGTAGTCTAACCTGACATAAGCACTTAAAGTACATTTGATTTAACATTTCATCGAGAAGTTAAAATAAAGTATGATATGAAGCAAAGTCAGTCAGGTGCATCTGGATTTGGCATTTTGACTCCGTCTGTGGTCACGGGGAATCACCTCTGAAAAGACAACAGCTAAAGGCGCGCCAGTGTAAGCAAGCAGTTGTTATGAACTTGATTTGACTGTAAAAATGCTCGGAATGAGTCTGGCATGATTGATGAACTTAAAAATAGCGCAAAAGAAAAAGAGAAGGACTCGACCCGAAACAAACAACAAACATTTGGGAGCTTCAAAGAACTGCAGTGCGGATCTCTTTCTTTCTCTTTCTTTTGCACTATTTCTTGTCAACGTTTTTGGCCCCAACACACACAACTTTTCTTGAACGTGCATATCTCTATCTACCAGTATTGAACTTAAAAACAGCTCATGAGAACTGCAGATCTCTACCTGTGACCCAGTAATGTGGCTGATGTGACTTAAAGGTTGTATGGAGGATTTTTTGTTTCAAACTGTCAGTCAAAGATTAAAACACCATTACAGACGCAGCAGCTTTGTAATTATGACCAAAAAAAAAAAAGAACGAAAATCTATCAACTGTGGACGTGTTGAGGCCAGATAAACATCGGCCAATAGAAAACGAGGCTCCCTCATTTTCTATTGGCTGTTACGTTGTCAATCAAACTCCCTAGTGTAACTGACTCGTCGGAGCGCGGGGATTACGTGGTTTATGCAGAGGTTCTTAGAGGCTTTTTTAAACTGTCGCTTCCTCGTATTTCGCACAAAGTTTGTCGCGACGGCGGACGAGAATCCACGACCGGTTCGCCGCAAAAGAAAGTCGGTTTTTGAGGTCGCTGAAAGAAGAAGAGAAGAGGAAAAGGAGCGAAGACAAACTGAGGTGATTCTTGGAGATCTCGTCCAGCGATGGCGCGACCGAAGCAGACGAAGAGTCTAAAAACTGACGCGTCGGTCGCTGAATTACTTCTAGACAGGAAACTTCAACAGTGATTCTGAACGAGCACTGGATGTAAACAAACGTGATTTCTAGAGTAAAGAGGCGGGAGGAGGAGGAAGATCGTGTCACGTATGAACGACATTTGAAAAAGAAGTGTCGCTGTATTTCTCTTCACTTAAAGATCCTCTGTACAACCTTTAAACTTACCACAGGAGTTGACCCGTATTCCGTAGTCACAGGAGATGCTGCGGAAAACAAGACGGCATCGAAAGCTTTAGTAACATCCAGTTCACCGTGTTTTATTATTATATTATTCTAATTTAGTTTCTCAATCTCACCTTTGGTTCTCTTCTTACAGTAGAATATCAGCAGAGCAGCGAGTAACAGGATTAGTACAGCGACGAGAGACAGACTCACGTACAGCGGTGATACTCCTGTCAAAGAAGAGTGAAGTTTGTTTGTTTTTCAATAGATTTCAATATTTTAACGTTTTTAGTATTTTATAAAACAAAACTAAAGTAAGACGAAATAAAAAATGCATTTGGGAGTTGGAGTTGCGTTGGAGACTTGATCGAGCTGGAGGTTTTGGAGTATTTTCTACGTACTGGTTCACGAGTTGAATTTGCCATGAAAACTTGCTGATAATTCACTTCATTTAGTCAAAAATATGTTCAGCCGGTAAAGTGGTGTTGAAATTGCAAAAAAGCACAGTTCACTTCAAAGTTCACTTCATAGAAACTGTTTGCTCAACGGTGGGCAGGTACTTTTATATTTAACCAATCGCTGCTATTTGGTCGTGACGTATGTAATGCGCCGCTAACGGGTTTAACTGGTAGATGAAGCTTTTCCCAGATCCTGTAGGAAGAAGAACAATAACGTCTTTCCCCTTGATAAAATTCACCAAACTTTCTCTTTGTTCCGGCTTTAAATCCTTGATCTCTGGAATCTTTGAGAACACTGAATGTTTGGCTCTTCACTGATTGGCTGGTGCCTGAACTTGCACTTCCGGGGTTTTTGCGAACCGTCCAGTGCTGATGAACTCTTTCTTTTACAAACTATTATAATATTATGAACAACCTGAAACTTGAAGAAAAATGCAGATTCAACACATTGTTTTAACAATAACTTGTCTGTAAATAGGAATATGTCTTTTTTTTTTGGAAAATCCTGCACTCGGCTCCACTTTTCTTATTTTTGACATTTTTCTTCATTTGTGCTGCTCTGGTGGGAGGGGCCACGTACAGAGACGCTGTTGTGCTCAGCGCCGCAGAAAATTACTAATATTTTAATAGAAAATATAGAGTAAATATTTTAGTAGAAAATCAGCCAAGGGTCTTGACAGCCCTGGTCTAGTGTTTTCTGATTCCTGACCTATAGTCGTTGGAGAGAAATGGAATTGAGCGGAGACACCAGGAGGCACCAGCCTGGACACCACAGAACAGCAGGTGGTGTAAAATCCTTCTGGTGGTGATTAGAACAAAAACAAAACTTTCTTGTAAAGCTGTATTTTCCTTCTTTCTTTCTCTTTCTCTCCTGGAGAACTGTGATGTAAGATTATATGACAAAAGACTCGTGCCACATGATCTCGCAAGGCAAAACTACCACAAGATTTCACATTTGGCTTGAGCAAAAAATACAAAGTTCCGTCTCTTGAGAAGCTGTAGTTCTGAAAGCCAATAATTAAAATGATTAGGGCAAATACACTGTGGACTGACACTCACAAAATCTGACTTTATCTCTTTCTCGTGAACCCAGTCTCACGTCTCATCTCTTCTTGTGAAACCTGTGCCTCGAAAACCCCCATGACTCACGTGATGTAATGTCAGATCAAAAGATCCACATACGAGGGAACCACAGACGCAGCTAAGATCAATAACACAAGTGTCCAGCCTCCAGCTGCACATCTCCACAGTACCTGATGGTTTTGTCTGCTGCTCATGATCAGAAGATGTTGTGGACTGTTGTGTTGTAGTCACAGACATGAGTGAAGTCTGGTCACCTGTTTGTACAGTCAGGTCCATATCAGTGGTGGGTTTCACAGTGACTGTAGGTTCTGGTTGAAGAGTATAAGTTGGATTTAAAGCTGCATCTGAAATTTTTAAAAAAAGATAATGTTAGAAAGAAAATGTTATAAAACTGCTTTTGTTGCTTTTGAAAATGTTTAGAATTGATTATAAGATACATACTTTTTGTGACTTTAATCCTAAATTCATGGTTTCCATTTATTATGTTTCTTTCCACAACACACTGGTATCGTCCGGTGTCAGATTTGGTCACATTGGTGATGTTCACGTACATGATATCAAGATTCAATAAACCTTTGTACTCATATTTAATGCAGTATCTTCCTTCACATCTCTCATTTTCTGAAGTCTTGACCAAAATGTTTTCTTCTTTGTCACAGTTATTTTTACAGAAGATCTTCATGTGTCCATTTCTATAAAACTGACATTCAACTGTGATGTTTCCTCCTTCAGCCACAAGATGAACATCCTCTGCTCTGATGAAACCAGACAGTCCATACAGCACTGTTCACAAAATACACCCATTAAGTTCATAATTCAGGAAAGAACAAAACTGTGAAAACATTATATTCTGCATTTCAATACAATTTTCAGAATCAGTATCCGTCTCTTCTCCTCAAACCCAGTTTCTTTCAGACATGTATTGTACTGTAACTCAGATCACTTAATCAAAGACGCTCGACTGCACTAATTTAATTTATGTTATAATGTCGTTTCCTCATCACAAACACACACAGAGTTGTCAGATGAAGAAAAGAAGAAGAAGAAGAAGAAGAGCGCTTCACTGGGTTATAAATAAAATAAAAAGCAGCAGTACATGTGCTCTACGAGGGTTAAAATTAAAATCTAGACAGAACGTCGCCCTTATTGAAAAATGTAAAAGTTTGTAATGTACAAACCCAAGACCCCGACTGGACTGAACATAGTAAAAGTGGAGTTTTGTTTCATTCTGACATGTTTAACACACAACCCCTGCATATTTAAAGTTCTTCTGACAAAGGGAAAACACTTCGTTCCACTTTGTGATGTCGTACAGTAAACACAGGAAGTGCTTCAGGGTTTTGCACACTTCACTAAAATCATTTTGGTAATTTCAGGCCTGCATTTGCATTTTAAGTTACAGCTTTTGATTTAGCCTCATCAAATCGTTTCATTCCTCAGTGCAGCAGCAGATATGAGACACTTTCTTTCATAATTTCAACAAAACAAAAGGTAAAACAAGAATATTCAGAAATAAAAGCAAGTTTTTTAAGAGTATTTAAGTAAGTAAAGCTGTTCAGTCGAGGCCAGTGACTGAAACAAAACTCAGCTCCAGGTTTGTTTGTGACACTTTATAACACAAGTCAATTCTGTCATATAAATATGAGACTTTTAAAAGTGCACCATGAAACTTATTTTGGTGGAGGGTCAGCCACCTGCTCGTCATTGCTTTGCTGGGATGTTCCACATTAAGGCATTAAACCAGCCTGTGTCCATGGAGACAAGCAGGTGACACCACGAAGTCAAGTTACAGGTCAGTTCTGTGGGGAGGTGACCCCAGCAGTGCAAGTTTTTCGAGTAACATTTAGCAATAAAACACTTTAAATTGAATGAATGCTGGATTGTTCTGTTTAATGCCATAATGCGGAACATTTCAGGCACTGCAATACATCTCCCTCCAGAAAAACATAGTGGAATAATAATGAAATAAAGTGAAAAACTAAAAAAAACACTGACAATTAAACGAAACACTAAATTGCACTTTGTTCTTGAATTTGAAGAAGCACATGTTAAGAAAATATCTGGTTAAAGGTGCATTACGTAACTTTTTCCGATGGAGACGTCATTGCTTCGTCTGGAATGTTTCACAATATGGTACTGAACATTTCTATTTTCCTGGAGACCAAACCAGACCAAGTTAAAGGTCAGATTCTGCATGGAGACTGTCCCTACGTGCGGTGACCAATCAGAACTCTGGCCCCTTCTGTGGCCCCTGTGTCAGGTGCTGGGGCCAGGTGCTGGGGACTGTGAGGAGAGTGCTCTTGTTGTTGTGTTTTTTTTGTTTGTTTTTTTATTTATTCGGACAGTAATACATAGAACATAAATAAAAAAAAATAATAATAATAAAAAAAAACACAAAAACGTAAATACACAGATATAACACAAAAAGTAAGTATTTCTATTCTATAATAACAGGACTGAACTAGAAAGTCAGTCAGAGAGCACAGACTCCGCCAAGGACCACAGTCCCCCTCATATTAATTGTGTTTTCCATAAATATTTGTCTCGTATCTTTCAATTTGGAATATGAAAGAGGATCATTGTCCATCCCTGAGTCAAATTTCATGGGGTTTGGTCAATAATTAACCCAGATATTGAGAAACTAAATTTTGGCCCCATTTACCACAGTGTGAACTCAAATTTCAAAGTGATCCAGAATCCAGGATTTCTTCCGGATCAATCCCCAAAATGAAATCAGTTCTTCCTTTTCACATTTCCAACAAATCCTGAAAATTTCATCAAAATCAGTTGCTAACAGACAAACAAACAAACAAACAAACAAACAAACAGACAAACAAACAAACAAACAGACAAACAAACAAACAGACAAACAAACAGACAAACAAACAAACAAACAAACAAACAAACAAACGCTGGCAAAAACATAACCTCCTTGGCGAAGGTAATAAATGTTACACAGAATTTTGCTTGTGTCTGAAAAAGGAGCGGGAGGATCCAGTTCGAGGTTATGTTCATCTTTGTTCATCTTTGTTCATCTTTGTTCATCTTTGTTCATCTTTGTTCATCTTTGCGTCGTACAAAACATAAGTAGATGTTCTCTTTGTTTTGTTGTTTGCTATAAACTTTTCCTCATTGTGTTTTGGTCTCATTTGCGTGCGTCATGCATGAGCGGCAGCATGACTCTGGGTACAGCGTCTTAAAGGTGCAGCAGAGTCAGAAGAGCAGCTGCATAACTAATGTAGATTCTGTTTGTTTCTGAGTTTTTATTCACTTCTGTTATTGTTCACTGTTGTGTTTAGAGTTTGTTTAATATATCCATGTGACTGAATTTGATCAATTTAGTCATGATTTCTTAACATTAATTTAATATGTCGCCCATTACACATTATAAAACACCTTAATATTAAATACAAACTCTCTCTCTCTGTCCATCACACATTAGTGGTGCTGTTCCTTCCTTTATGAAAAACCTATTTTTAGATGTTCTTTACAAACGTACTCAAAAGTGACTAAAAAAGTCCAAATGCATTTAGTACATATATATTTATATTTATTTTTGGTTTCTCTAAAGTGTCCATCCAAATGCACCGTGTACTCACCGTGTAAAATGACGGCGACGTGACAAAGCTTCATTTTTGCGTCTGTACAGTTTGTCGCACTCGGTTTGTTGTGAAGCAGGAACTACGCTGTAACCACTTCTCAAAATAAAAGATGACGAATTGTGTCACCTCCCTTTTGGTCAGAGTCGTGTGAGCTGCTGCTGCATGTTTCTTCATTTGAGTTTTGTTTGCCTTGAACTGCCTGAATTATGATTATGGTGATTATTATGTTTCTGATTCTGATTATTATTATTAGAAAGATGTTTACGCTTGTTTGAGCTACAGTAACCGCCAAAGGACACATTTCAACTTACGTTTTGTCTTCGTTTCCATGGTTATTTACACCACAGTGTCCCTCGTTTATCGCGGGGGTGACGTTCTAAAAATAACTCACGATAGGTGAAATAAGCGAAGTATCAACTTTATATTTTACAATTATTACATCTGTTTTAAGGCTGTAAAACCTGTCACCACTCACTTTATACACTTTTCTTAGACTTAAAACTTATTGCTGCTGTCGTCCTTATGTTATTTTCCGATGCACAGGTTTTTGGAGACTCGCACTCGCGCAGTGCAGCACCACACCCGCACACACACCTGCCCGTTAAGTATATTATATCAAACTGTAGCGCTGCACACACCACGGACTGAACCGAGACTAAACCAGGACTGAACCGAGACTAAACCAGGACTGAACTAGGACTAAAACAGGACTCAGTGTCAGAACGGGATCGAAGATGACGGCAGGAGAAAGGACCTCAGCTGCACACCTCCCGAAGGTAAGCGTGGCCGTAGCCCGATCACACTTTCAGTGTCCCGGTTATTAGAAACCAGGTAACTGTAGCTGGTTTTATTCCGATAGTAACTGTGATACTTGTGGCATGTAAACGCAGTATCCCGGTTAATGCAACATAAAGTTGAGTCGCATGAGTCCAAAAGACACTTTCCAGCCTTTCACCACAACAGTAGAGACATAAATAAATTGACCAACATAAATAAATTGACCAAACGAGTGAAATGATGTAAAATAAAGAGCTGCACTAAACCTGCACATGTACAATCTGCAGTGTGACGCTGAAAAACTAAAACATGAACTATCTCCTGTACAACACACACACAGAACAGACTCACCATCATCAGCACCTCTTCTGTCACAGAAACAACTCACATAATCCACAGAGTCGAGTCATTTAGTCCAAAAGAAACTGAATCACATCAGCGACACAAGGAGCGAGTTGTTTTTATCACCGCTAACAGTTTATGCTAATTAGCCAAACGGTCTTAAGTTTCGTTTCTGTAAAACGTAAACAAATGTGATCAGAGCTGAATGATCTGATCAAACAGCTGATGTGTCTATAGTGTTTATGGTTTAGATGTTGTAAAGTTGAGTTTATTTGTTGTTTGTTGGTTTGATGTGAGCAGTGGATTGTGGGAGATCTCGTAGCTCGTTAGCTTCTTATGCTAAAGGAGCTCACGGTTTGTATTTTTCCTGGTTTATTAAATTGATTTAAGTTCATTTTGTGCATTTGTAAGATTATGTGAAGAAACCGGGACACTCCATTTGATCATGTCCACGTGGACATGAGTGTCCAGGTTTGTCAGTGAACATGTAAACACAGAAACACGAACACTGACATGACCGGGACATGGAGAATAACCAGGACACTGATGAACATGTGACTCACTCATTGACTTGAGGTTCTGGTTCAAGAGTATAAGCTGGATTTAAAGCTGCATCTTAAATAAATGATAATGTTAGAAAGAAAATGTTAAATATTAAAAATGCTTTTGTTGCTTTTGAAAATGTTTAGAATTGATTATAAGATACATACTTTTTGTGAGTTCAGTCCTAAATGTCTGAGTTCCATATTTTATTATGTAGTTTCTTTTCAAAACACACTGGTATTGTCCAGAGTCAACTCTGGTCCCACTGACGAGGCTCACGTACATGATACACGTACATGATACACGTACATGATACACGTACACGATACACGATACACGTACACGATACACGATACACGTACACGTACACGATACACGTACACGATACACGTACATGATACACGTACATGATACACGTACACGATACACGTACACGATACACGTACATGATACACACATGATACACGTACATGATACACGTACACGATACACGTACACGATACACGTACACGATACACGATACACGTACACGATACACGTACACGATACACGTACACGATACACGTACACGATACACGTACACGATACACGTACATACACGTACACATACACGTACACGATACACGTACACGATACACGTACACGATACACGTACATGATACACGTACACGATACACGTACACGATACACGTACACGATACACGTACACGATACACGTACACGATACACGTACACGATACACGATACACGTACACGTACACGATACACGATACACGTACACGATACACGTACACGATACACGTACACGATACACGTACATGATACACGTACACGATACACGTACACGATACACGTACACGATACACGTACACGATACACGATACACGTACACGATACACGTACACGATACACGTACACGTACACGTACACGTACGATACACGTACACGTACATGATACACGTACACGATACACGATACACGTACACGTACACGATACACGTACACGATACACGATACACGATACACGACACGATACACGTACATGATACACGTACACGATACACGTACACGATACACGTACGATACACGTACACGTACACGATACGATACACGTACACGATACACGTACACGATACACGTACACATACACGTACACGATACACGTACATGATACACGTACATGATACACGTACATACACGTACATGATACACGACGTACACGTACACGATACACGATACACGTACATGATAACACGTACATGATACACGTACATGATACACGTACACGATACACGTACACGATACACGTACACGATACACGATACACGATACACGATACACGTACACGATACACGTACACGATACACGTACATGATACACGTACATGATACACGTACATGATACACGTACATGATACACGTACACGATACACGTACATGATACACGTACATGATACACGTACATGATACACGTACACGATACACGTACACGATACATGATACACGTACACGATACACGTACACGATACACGTACGATACGTACATGATACACGTACATGATACACGTACACGATACACGTACACGATACGTACATGATACACGTACACGATACACGTACACGATACACGTACATGATACACGTACACGATACACGTACACGATACACGTACATGATACACGTACGATACACGTACATGATACACGTACATGATACACGTACACGATACACGTACATGATACACGTACATGATACACGTACATACACGTACACGATACACGTACACGATACATGATACACGTACACGATACACGTACACGATACACGTACATGATACACGTACACGATACACGTACACGATACACGTACATACACGTACATGATACACGATACACGTACACGATACACGTACATACACGTACACGATACACGTACATGATACACGTACATGATACACGTACATGTAGTGACACAATAAACCTTCAGCCGCCTCATAAAGTGTCTGTGCTCTGATGAACCCAGACACTGAGCACTGCTCACAAAATATACTTATTTTTATAACATGATTCAAATAACACAAACATATGTCACACTGACTTCATTTATTTAGTCTAAATGATATAAGACTGATGACATCAAATTACATGTAAAATATTTATAGTTGGTTTTAATAGATTTAGACAGGACGTGTATGGAGCCTCTTACTGTTGTTAAATGTTAGTAGAGTCAAAACTGCAACAACAAACAGAAAAACAAATACAGCCTGTGTGCACCTCCCCCCGTTTCACAAAGTTACAGTAAAAAGCTGCTAAACTAAAGCCAAATCTGATCATTTTATGGAATACAGTTTTGCAAAGATAAAAGTTTAAAGGTATAGATCAGTTTAGTCAGAAAAGGTCAGTGTAACTCACCGAGAAACAGGAGAACAGCCACACAGAGCCTCATAGTTGTTCTTTTATTTGCAGAGACGTTTATAATGCTGCTGTCTGCTCTAACACTTTATCTACACAGGAACAACTGGGCTTTTTAATAAGTAAAATCAATGTTCTCTTTCTATCCCACTTCCTTAAAAAGGAGGTATTTTTTTCCTAGTGAGTATTAACTGCTCACAAATAACACATTTAGAGCAAAAATTTAGTCTCAGCATGAAAACTGTCTTATTTATTGAAACTAACACTTTGATTCTTAAAGGATGCACTGTGTCACTTTTTGGTTGGGAGTCTGTCTCTACTTTCTACATGTCATTTCTCTGTCTGGAAATGTTCCACAGTATGACATTAAACATCTGTTACATTTAGTCAATTACAGGTGGTTTTAAAGCTCAAACTTTCTGTCTGTGACTGTAACTGGGTCTGGGTTGGTTTCCATGACGATGATAAGGTTTAATGCCATACTGTGAAACATTTCAGACAAAACAATAACATCTTCATGGAGACTTTTTTTTTTTTTTTCAATCTTTTGCACTCAGTTATTTCTCTGTACAGTTGGAGCACTGAAAAAAAAAGGTCGCTGGATTTGTGTAAAAAAGTTCTGGAAAACAGCTGCAGGCAATAAAATGATGTTTAGAGTTTGAAACTTAATTTGATCTCCTCTACACATATTTTTCTCACAACATGAACGTCACTTTTTCATGTTGATGAAATTTGATTAAATCCTGCTGAATATGCAGATT
>NW_026571515.1:919083-955950 GCF_026225935.1 Boleophthalmus pectinirostris | reverse complement strand
TTAGTGAAGTTTTGCCATAACATTCTGAGTGTGATGTCATGATTTCCTCGCCTGATTCATCAGCCAGTTTCACTTTGTAGAAACCGTCTGACGTCGCAGTGATTCGTTCGCTCAACCGTAGGCAGGTACTTTTTATCATTTAACCAGTCGCTGCTATTTGGTCGAGACATACGTCATGTGTCACTAACGGGTTTAACTGGTGTATTAAGCTTTTCCCAAATCCCGTAGAAAGAAGGACAATAACGTCTTTCCCCTTGATGAAATTCGCCAAACATTCTCTTTGTTCCGGCTTTAAATCCTCGATCTCGGGAATCGTTGGCAACACTGAACATGTGGCTTTTCGCTGATTGGCTGGTGCCCGAACTCGCACTTCTGGGGTTTTTGCGAACCGTCTAGTAAAGTTTGATTCCTGACTTTGTCGCTGGAGAGAAAGGAAATTGAGCGGAGGCACTGGCTGGTACCAGCCTGGATAATGATTTCCACCCAGAAAGTCAAATTCCAAAATGGCAAAACGAGTGTGATTGTTTTTGCTTATCAATCGTAACTATAACGAGTAGTCTAACCTGACATAAGCACTTAAAGTACATTTGATTTAACATTTCATCGAGAACTTAAAATAAAGTATGATATGAAGCAAAGTCAGTCAGGTGCATCTGGATTTGGCATTTTGACTCCGTCTGTGGTCACGGGGAATCACCTCTGAAAAGACAACAGCTAAAGGCTGCGTCAATGTAAGCAAGCAGTTGTTATGAACTTGATTTGACTGTAAAAATGCTCGGAATGAGTCTGGCAGTGATTGATGAACTTAAAAATAGCGCAAAAGAAGAAAGAGAAGGACTCGACCCGAAACAAACAACAAACATTTGGGAGCTTCAAAGAACTGCAGTGCGGATTTCTTTCTTTCTCTTTCTTTTGCACTATTTCTTGTCAACGTTTTTGGCCCCAACACACACAACTTTTCTTGAACGTGCATATCTCTATCTACCAGTATTGAACTTAAAAACAGCTCATGAGAACTGCAGATCTCTACCTGTGACCCAGTAATGTGGCTGATGTGACTTAAAGGTTGTATGGAGGATTTTTTTGTTTCAAACTGTCAGTCAAAGATTAAAACACCGTTACAGAGACGCAGCAGCTTTGTAATTATGACCAAAAAAAAAAAAAGAACGAAAATCTATCAACTGTGGACGTGTTGAGGCCAGATAAACATCAGCCAATAGAAAACGAGGCTCCCTCATTTTCTATTGGCTGTTACGTTGTCAATCAAACTCCCTAGTGTAACTGACTCGTCGGAGCGCGGGGATTACGTGGTTTATGCAGCGGTTCTTAGAGGCTTTTTTAAACTGTCGCTTCCTCGTATTTCGCACAAAGTTTGTCGCGACGGCGGACGAGAATCCACGACCGGTTCGCCGCAAAAGAAAGTCGGTTTTTGAGGTCGCTGAAAGAAGAAGAGAAGAGGAAAAGGAGCGAAGCCAAACTGAGGTGATTCTTGGAGATCTCGTCCAGCGATGGCGCGACCGAAGCAGACGAAGAGTCTAAAAACTGACGCGTCGGTCGCTGAATTACTTCTAGACAGGAAACTTCAACAGTGATTCTGAACGAGCACTGGATGTAAACAAACGTGATTTCTAGAGTAAAGAGGCGGGAGGAGGAGGAAGATCGTGTCACATATGAACGACATTTGAAAAAGAAGTGTCGCTGTATTTCTCTTCACTTAAAAAATCCTCTATACAACCTTTAAACTTACCACAGGAGTTGACCCGTATTCCGTAGTCACAGGAGATGCTGCGGAAAACAAGACGGCATCGAAAGCTTTAGTAACATCCAGTTCACCGTGTTTTATTATTATATTATTCTAATTTAGTTTCTCAATCTCACCTTTGGTTCTCTTCTTACAGTAGAATATCAGCAGAGCAGCGAGTAACAGGATTAGTACAGCGACGAGAGACAGACTCACGTACAGCGGTGATACTCCTGTCAAAGAAGAGTGAAGTTATTTTTTTTTTCAATAGATTTCAATATTTTAACGTTTTTAGTATTTTATAAAACAAAACTAAAGTAAGACGAAATAAAAAATGCATTTGGGAGTTGGAGTTGCGTTGGAGACTTGATCGAGCTGGAGGTTTTGGAGTATTTTCTACGTACTGGTTCACGAGTTGAATTTGCCATGAAAACTTGCTGATAATTCACTTCATTTAGTCAAAAATATGTTCAGCCGGTAAAGTGGTGTTGAAATTGCAAAAAAGCACAGTTCACTTCAAAGTTCACTTCATAGAAACTGTTCGCTCAACGGTAGGCAGGTACTTTTATATTTAACCAATCGCTGCTATTTGGTCGTGACGTATGTAATGCGCCGCTAACGGGTTTAACTGGTAGATGAAGCTTTTCCCAGATCCTGTAGGAAGAAGAACAATAACGTCTTTCCCCTTGATAAAATTCACCAAACATTCTCTGTTCCGGCTTTAAATCCTCGATCTCTGGAGTCTTTGAGAACACTGAATGTTTGGCTCTTCGCTGATTCGCTGGTGCCTGAACTTGCACTTCCGGGGTTTTTGTGCGAACCGTCCAGTGCTGATGAACTCTTTCTTTTACAAACTATTACACAATAATATTCATGAACAACCTGAAACTTTAAGAAAAATGCAGATTCAACACAAAGTTTTAACAATAACTTGTATGTAAATAGGAATATGTCTTTTTTTTTTGGAAAATCCTGCACTCGGCTCCACTTTTTCTTATTTTTGACATTTTTCTTCATTTGTGCTGCTCTGGTGGGAGGGGCCACGTACAGAGACGCTGGAGACGCTGTTGTGCTCAGCGCCGCAGAAAATTACTAATATTTTAATAGAAAATATAGAGGAAATATTTTAGTAGAAAATCAGCCAAGGGTCTTGACAGCCCTGGTCTAGTGTTTTCTGATTCCTGACCTATAGTCGTTGGAGAGAAATGGAATTGAGCGGAGACACCAGGAGGCACCAGCCTGGACACCACACAGAACAGCAGGTGGTGTAAAATCCTTCTGGTGGTGATTAGAACAAAAACAAAACTTTCTTGTAAAGCTGTATTTTCCTTCTTTCTTTCTCTTTCTCTCCTGGAGAACTGTGATGTAAGATTATATGACAAAAGACTCGTGCCACATGATCTCGCAAGGCAAAACTACCACAAGATTTCACATTTGGCTTGAGCAAAAAATACAAAGTTCCGTCTCTTGAGAAGCTGTAGTTCTGAAAGCCAATAATTAAAATGATTAGGGCAAATACACTGTGGACTGACACTCACAAAATCTGACTTTATCTCTTTCTCGTGAACCCAGTCTCACGTCTCATCTCTTCTTGTGAAACCTGTGCCTCGAAAACCAACATGACTCACGTGATGCAATGTCAGATCAAAAGATCCACATACGAGGGAACCACAGACGCAGCTAAGATCAATAACACAAGTGTCCAGCCTCCAGCTGCACATCTGCACAGTACCTGATGGTTTTGTCTGCTGCTCATGATCAGAAGATGTTGTGGACTGTTGTGTTGTAGTCACAGACATGAGTGAAGTCTGGTCACCTGTTTGTACAGTCAGGTCCATATCAGTGGTGGGTTTCACAGTGACTGTAGGTTCTGGTTGAAGAGTATAAGTTGGATTTAAAGCTGCATCTGAATTTTTAAAAAAGATAATGTTAGAAAGAAAATGTTATAAAACTGCTTTTGTTGCTTTTGAAAATGTTTAGAATTGATTATAAGATACATACTTTTTGTGACTTTAATCCTAAATTCATGGTTTCCATTTATTATGTTTCTTTCCACAACACACTGGTATCGTCCGGTGTCAGATTTGGTCACATTGGTGATGTTCACGTACATGATATCAAGATTCAATAAACCTTTGTACTCATATTTAATGCAGTATCTTCCTTCACATCTCTCATTTTCTGAAGTCTTGACCAAAATGTTTTCTTCTTTGTCACAGTTATTTTTACAGAAGATCTTTGTGTGTCCATTTCTATAAAACTGAAATGTACATTTAACTGTGATGTTTCCTCCTTCAGCCACAAGATGAACATCCTCTGCTCTGATGAAACCAGACAGTCCATACAGCACACTGTTCACAAAATATATCCATTAAGTTCATAATTCAGGAAAGAACAAAACTGTGAAAACATTATATTCTGCATTTCAATACAATTTTCAGAATCAGTATCCGTCTCTTCTCCTCAAACCCAGTTTCTTTCAGACATGTATTGTACTGTAACTCAGATCACTTAATCAAAGACGCTCGACTGCACTAATTTAATTTATGTTATAATGTCGTTTCCTCATCACAAACACACACAGAGTTGTCAGATGAAGAAAAGAAGAAGAAGAAGAGCGCTTCACTGGGTTATAAATAAAATAAAAAGCAGCAGTACATGTGCTCTACGAGGGTTAAAATTAAAATCTAGACAGAACGTCGCCCTTATTGAAAAATGTTAAAGTTTGTAATGTACAAACCCAAGACCCCGACTGGACTGAACATAGTAAAAGTGGAGTTTTGTTTCATTCTGACATGTTTAACACACAACCCCTGCATATTTAAAGTTCTTCTGACAAAGGGAAAACACTTCGTTCCACTTTGTGATGTCGTGTACAGTAAACACAGGAAGTGCTTCAGGGTTTTGCACACTTCACTAAAATCATTTTGGTAATTTCAGGCCTGCATTTGCATTTTAAGTTACAGCTTTTGATTTAGCCTCATCAAATCGTTTCATTCCTCAGTGCAGCAGCAGATATGAGACACTTTCTTTAATCATTTCAACAAAACAAAAGGTAAAACAAGAATATTCAGAAATAAAAGCAAGTTTTTTAAGAGTATTTAAGTAAGTAAAGCTGTTCAGTCGAGGCCAGTGACTGAAACAAAACTCAGCTCCAGGTTTGTTTGTGACACTTTATAACACAAGTCAATTCTGTCATATAAATATGAGACTTTTAAAAGTGCACCATGAAACTTATTTTGGTGGAGGGTCAGCCACCTGCTCGTCATTGCTTTGCTGGGATGTTCCACATTAAGGCATTAAACCAGCCTGTGTCCATGGAGACAAGCAGGTGACACCACGAAGTCAAGTTACAGGTCAGTTCTGTGGGGAGGTGACCCCAGCAGTGCAAGTTTTTTCGAGTAACATTTAGCAATAAAACACTTTAAATTGAATGAATGCTGGATAGTTCTGTTTAATGCCATAATGCGGAACATTTCAGGCACTGCAATACATCTCCCTCCAGAAAAACATAGTGGAATAATAATGAAATAAAGTGAAAAACTAAAAAAACCTGACAATTAAACGAAACACTAAATTGCACTTTGTTCTTGAATTTGAAGAAGCACATGTTAAGAAAATATCTGGGCTACTGTTAAAGGTGCATTACGTAACTTTTTCCGATGGAGACGTCATTGCTTCGTCTGGAATGTTTCACAATATGGTACTGAACATTTCTATTTTCCTGGAGACCAAACCAGACCAAGTTAAAGGTCAGATTCTGCATGGAGACTGTCCCTACGTGCGGTGACCAACAGAACTCTGGCCCCTTCTGTGGCCCCTGTGTCCTGCAGGTGCTGGGGCCAGGTGCTGGGGCCAGGTGCTGGGGCCAGGTGCTGGGGTGAGGAGAGTGCTCGTGTTGTTGTGTTTTTTTGTTTGTTTTTTTATTTTTTTTATTCGGACAGTAATACATAGAACATAAATAAAAAAAATAATAATAATAAAAAAAAAACAAAAACGTAAATACACAGATATAACACAAAAAGTAAGTATTTCTATTCTATAATAACAGGACTGAACTAGAAAGTCAGTCAGAGAGCACAGACTCCACCAAGGACCACAGTCCCCCTCATATTCATTGTGTTTTCCATAAATATTTGTCTCGTATCTTTCAGTTTGGAATATGAAAGAGGATCCCATTGTCCATCCCTGAGTCAAACTTCATGGGGTTTGGTCAATAATTAACCCAGATATTGAGAAACTAAATTTTGGCCCCATTTACCACAGTGTGAACTCAAAATTTCAAAGTGATCCAGAATCCAGGATTTCTTCCGGATCAAACCCCAAAATGAAATCAGTTCTTCCTTTTCACATTTCCAACAAATCCTGAAAATTTCATCAAAATCAGTCCATAACTTTTTGAGTTATGTTGCTAACAGACAAACAAACAAACAAACAACAAACAAACAAACAAACAAACAAACAAACAGACAAACAAACAACAAACAGACAAACAAACAAACAAACAACAGACAAACAAACAAACAACAAACAAACAAACAGACAAACAAACAAACAAACAAACAGACAAACAAACAAACAACAAACAAACAACAAACAACACAAACAAACAAACAAACAAACTGGCAAAAACATAACCTCCTTGGCGAAGGTAATAAATGTTACACAGAATTTTGCTTGTGTCTGAAAAAGTAGTGGGAGGATCCAGTTCGAGGTTTTGTTCATCTTTGTTCATCTTTGTTCATCTTTGCGTCGTACAAAACATAAGTAGATGTTCTCTTTGTTTTGTTGTTTGCTATAAACTTTTCCTTATTGTGTTTTGGTCTCATTTGCGAGCGTCATGCATGAGCGGCAGCATGACTCTGGGTACAGCGTCTTAAAGGTGCAGCAGAGTCAGAAGAGCAGCTGCATTTATTCTGGTTTCATAACTAATGTAGATTCTGTTTGTTTCTGAGTTTTTATTCACTTCTGTTATTGTTCACTGTTGTGTTTAGAGTTTGTTTAATATATCCATGTGACTGAATTTGATCAATTTAGTCATGATTTCTTAACATTAATTTAATATGTCGCCCATTACACGTTATAAAACACCTTAATATTAAATACAAACTCTCTCTCTGTCCATCACACATTAGTGGTGCTGTTCCTTCCTTTATGAAAAACCTATTTTTAGATGTTCTTTACAAACGTACTCAAAAGTGACTAAAAAAGTCCAAATGCATTTAGTACATATATATTTATTTTTGGTTTCTCTAAAGTGTCCATCCAAATGCACCGTGTACTCACCGTGTAAAATGACGGCGACGACGTGACAAAGCTTCATTTTTGCGTCTGTACAGTTTGTCGCACTCGGTTTGTTGTGAAGCAGGAACTACGCTGTAACCACTTCTCAAAATAAAAGATGACAAATTGTGTCACCTCCCTTTTGGTCAGAGTCGTGTGAGCTGCTGCTGCATGTTTCTTCATTTGAGTTTTGTTTGCCTTGAACTGCCTTAATTATGATTATGATTATGGTGATTATTATGTTTCTGATTCTGATTATTATTATTAGAAAGATGTTTAACAGTCAAAGGACACATTTTAACTTATGTTTTGTCTTGTTTCCATGGTTATTTACACCACAGTGTCCCTCGTTTATCGCGGAGGTGATGTTCTAAAAATAACTCACGATAGGTGAAATCCGCGAAGTATCAACTTTATATTTTACAATTATTACATCTGTTTTAAGGCTGTAAAACCTCTCACCACACACTTTATACACTTTTCTTAGACTTAAAACTTATTGCTGCTGTCGTCCTTATGTTATTTTCCGATGCACAGGTTTTTGGAGACTCGCACCCGCGCAGTGCAGCACCACACCCACACACACCTGCCCGTTAAGTATATTATATCAAACTGTAGCGCTGCACACACCAGGACTGAACCGAGACTAAACCAGGACTGAACCGAGACTAAACCAGGACTGAACCGAGACTAAACCAGGACTGAACTAGGACTAAAACAGGACTCAGTGTCAGAACGGGATCGAAGATGACGGCAGGAGAAAGGACCTCAGCTGCACACCTCCCGAAGGTAAGCGTGGCCGTAGCCCGATCACACTTTCAGTGTCCCGGTTATTAGAAACCAGGTTACTGTAGCTGGTTTATTCAGATAGTAACATGGATACTGTGGCATGTAAACGCAGTTTCCCGGTTAATGCAACATAAAGTTGAGTCACATGAGTCCAAAAGACACTTTCCAGCCTTTCACCACAACAGTAGAGACATAAATAAATTGACCAACATAAATAAAGTGACCAAACGAGTGAAATGATGTAAAATAAAGAGCTGCACTAAACCTGCACATGTACAATCTGCACTCGTGTGACGCTGAAAAACTAAAACATGAACTATCTCCTGTACAACACACACACAGAACAGACTCACCATCATCAGCACCTCTTCTGTCACAGAAACAACTCACATAATCCACAGAGTCGAGTCATTTAGTCCAAAAGAAACTGAATCACATCAGCGACACAAGGAGCGAGTTGTTTTTATCACCGCTAACAGTTTATGCTAATTAGCCAAACGGTCTTAAGTTTCGTTTCTGTAAAACGTAAACAAATGTGATCAGAGCTGAATGATCTGATCAAACAGCTGATGTGTCTATAGTGTTTATGGTTTAGATGTTGTAAAGTTGAGTTTATTTGTTGTTTGTTGGTTTGATGTGAGCAGTGGATTGTGGGAGATCTCGTAGCTCGTTAGCTTCTTATGCTAAAGGAGCTCACGGTTTGTATTTTTCCTGGTTTATTAAATTGATTTAAGTTCATTTTTGTGCATTTGTAAGATTATGTGAAGAAACCAGGACACTCCATTTGATCATGTCCACGTGGACATGAGTGTCCAGGTTTGTCAGTGAACATGTAAACACAGAAACACGAACACTGACATGACCAGGACATGGAGAATAACCAGGACACTGATGAACATGTGACTCACTCATTGACTTGAGGTTCTGGTTCAAGAGTATAAGCTGGATTTAAAGCTGCATCTTAAATAAATGATAATGTTAGAAAGAAAATGTTAAATATTAAAAATGCTTTTGTTGCTTTTGAAAATGTTTAGAATTGATTATAAGATACATACTTTTTGTGAGTTCAGTCCTAAATGTCTGAGTTCCATATTTTATTATGTAGTTTCTTTTCAAAACACACTGGTATTGTCCAGAGTCAACTCTGGTCCCACTGACGAGGCTCACGTACATGATACACGTACATGATACACGTACATGATACACGTACACGATACACGTACACGATACACGTACACGATACACGTACACACACGTACATACACGTACACGATACACGTACATGATACACGTACATGATACACGTACACACGTACATACACGTACATACACGTACATATACACGTACACGATACACACGTACACGTACACGTACACGTACACGATACACGTACATACACGTACATACACGTACACGTACACACGATACACGTACACGATACACGTACATACACGTACACGATACACGTACACGATACACGATACACGTACACGATACACGTACACGTATACACGTACACGTACACGTACACGTACACGATACACGTATACACGATACACGTACATACACGTACACGATACACGTACACGATACACGTACACGATACACGTACACGTATACACGTACACGATACATACACGATACACGATACACGTACACGATACACGTACACGATACACGTATACACGTACATACACGTACATACACGTACACGTATACACGTACACGACACGTACACGTACACGATACACGTACACGATACACGTACACGTACACGATACACGTACACGATACACGTACACGATACACGTACACGATACACGTACACGTACACGTACACGTACACGATACACGACACGATACACGTACATACACGTACACGTACACGATACACGTACACGATACACGTACATACACGTACACGATACACGTACATACACGTACATACACGTACACGATACACGTACACGTACACGTACACACGATACACGTACATACACGTACATGATACACGTACATGATACACGTACATATACACGTACACACGTACATACACGTACACGTACACGATACACGTACATACACGTACACGTACATACACGTACACACGTACACGACACGTACACGATACACGTACACGATACACGATACACGATACACGATACACGATACACACAGATACACGTACACGATACACGTACACGATACACGTACATACACGTACACGTACACGTACACGATACACGTACATACACGTACATACACGTACACGACACGTACACGTACACGATACACGTACACGATACACGTACACGATACACGTACACGATACACGTACACGTACACGATACACGTACATGATACACGTACATGATACACGTACATGATACACGTACATGATACACGTACATGATACACGTACACGTACAGATACACGTACACGTACACGTACACGTACACGTACATATACACGTACATGTACACGTACACGTACACGTACACGTACACGTGATACACTGTGCCTGATAACAGACACTGAGCACTGCTCACAAAATATACTTATTTTTATAACATGATTCAAATAACACAAACATATGTCACACTGACTTCATTTATTTAGTCTAAATGATATAAGACTGATGACATCAAATTACATGTAAAATATTTATAGTTGGTTTTAATAGATTTAGACAGGACGTGTATGGAGCCTCTTACTGTTGTTAAATGTTAGTAGAGTCAAAACTGCAACAACAAACAGAAAAACAAATACAGCCTGTGTGCACCTCCCCCCGTTTCACAAAGTTACAGTAAAAAGCTGCTAAACTAAAGCCAAATCTGATCATTTTATGGAATACAGTTTTGCAAAGATAAAAGTTTAAAGGTATAGATCAGTTTAGTCAGAAAAGGTCAGTGTAACTCACCGAGAAACAGGAGAACAGCCACACAGAGCCTCATAGTTGTTCTTTTATTTGCAGAGACGTTTATAATGCTGCTGTCTGCTCTAACACACTTTATCTAAACAGGAACAACTGGGCTTTTTAATAAGTAAAATCAATGTTCTCTTTCTATCCCACTTCCTTAAAAAGGAGGTATTTTTTTCCTAGTGAGTATTAACTGCTCACAAATAACACATTTAGAGCAAAAATTTAGTCTCAGCATGAAAACTGTCTTATTTATTGAAACTAACACTTTGATTCTTAAAGATGCACTATGTCACTTTTTGGTTGGGAGTCTGTCTCTACTTTCTACATGTCATTTCTCTGTCTGGAAATGTTCCACAGTATGACATTAAACATCTGTTACATTTAGTCAGTTACAGGTGGTTTTAAAGCTCAAACTTTCTGTCTGTGACTGTAACTGGGTCTGGGTTGGTTTCCATGACGATGATAAGGTTTAATGCCATACTGTGAAACATTTCAGACAAAACAATAACATCTTCATGGAGACTTTTTTTTTTTTTTTCAATCTTTTGCACTCAGTTATTTCTCTGTACAGTTGGAGCACTGAAAAAAAAAGGTCGCTGGATTTGTGTAAAAAAGTTCTGGAAAAGAGCTGCAGGCAATAAAATGATGTTTAGGCTTTGAAACTTCATTTGATCTCCTCTACACATATTTTTCTCACAACATGAACGTCACTTTTTCATGTTGATGAAATTTGATTAAATCCTGCTGAATATGCAGATTTATCTTATGTTGCCTTATCATGAAATGTATAAGTTTGTATAATTTAATTTAATTGATCTAATTCTGTAAAATAATACAAAAAACAGTCTTTAGTTTTCCACATTTCTGTTTTGTCTTAAACAGAATCAAACACACAGAGACACACAGTTTGGAGCTGGACAGTGTGAAGATTTATTCCAGTGAAGCTCTGGTCTGTGGACACAGAATCACACATGATGATCACATTCTGATCATCTACTCTGTTCTACATGTTTAAATACACTTAAAGTATTTATTACTACAATAATGGACCAGAACAGAAGAACAAGAACATTAGAAGTGTATCTGCAGAAACAAAACTCACCATGTGCTGCTTTTCTTCCTCTAAACACAGTAACAGGGAGGGCATCTGGTATAAAGTCTCCTAGTGCCACATCACCCTGTAGAAACACAATCACTGTTTCAATAGAAGTTACATTTTGAAATATTTGTTTAAAATCATTTGAGTTGGTTTATTTACTTTGTTCATCTGTGTTTTGTTCTCAAACATCTTCCTTTTTTCTGAAACATCAACTGTAACATTCATGAACTTCCTCACAGCTGCAGCAGAACCTGGACGTGTCTGTGTTTGTAGACGACTGGAACAAACACATTTAAATCTGAGTCCAACTGTCCCACTCTTGTAGATGAACAGTCAAATAGAATTTGTTTCCAGGAGTCCTGACATTAACTCTAATTTCAAATAAAACACCACAAACATGTTTTAACAATGACGACTTTCTAGTCCAGAGAAACAGATAAAATCTTTGAAAAGTCTCACCTCCAGATCAGCTCCATGATCCTCCTGCTCCACACTGTGTCTCTGCTCTTGTCTCTGTCCTGTTACATCTGAAGTTTCCCTCCAAAAGTTTTGTGGAGGAGAATTCCAGAGGGACGAGCCTCACCACAGATTAGAATAAAATCATGTTTCCTCAACCTGATTAAAACCTGCAGGTTGAACATCAGACACAATCACGTGACCTTTGTAACATTTAAACATGCTTCACAGAGAAACGTAAAAAAGTCATGTTATTGTTGTAAAAATTTTTTTTTTTGCAATTTGAGCAACTCCTCTTGGGCAATTTTTTTCAGTGAGTCTTGGCCAAGTTGATGATGAAGCAAACCAAACTGTAATTCTGTTTAATTATGACTCATTTGCTGCCCTAGTGTATTTTGTATATAATATTTCATGTATGTAGGACCAGGGTGGTGGGTGGGTGGGTTTGGGTCAGTTTAGTTCTAAGGGTGGGGTTGTTGGGCTAGAAAGTGTTGAAAAAAATACAAAATAAAAATAAATAAATAAATGAAATAATAAAAATATAATAATAATCATCATCAGAACTTGACCTGAAATAAATACACTAAAAAGCTTTATATTTTTGCATTGTTTTATACTGTATTTCTTTTGTATTTTAGACACAGAAAGAGGAGAACTTTTTCAGGACTTTCTCATTCAGACATTTTAATCATGTTTAATGAAATGATAATGTTTAAACAGGTCTGAAAAATGTTTAGTTTACAAGGAAATGACACACATATGAAAGAAAACGACATTTTAAAAGATTTTAAAATGTTATTCTGTTTTCCCCTCGACAAAAACATACCCAGAATTGTATTTTGTTTCATTCACATGTTTATTTAATCCATTAATTCAAAGTCGTCTTCTCTGAACACTCAAAAATGTTTATTATTATTTTGCCTGGATTGTTGCGTCACATGTAAAAATATTCCCGACATATTCAGCATCACTTTTGACATGACTGGGTGTAGTCAGAGGCTTTGATCAGCAGGGGGCGGTGTTGCTGCTGGGTGGGGGCTGTGGGTGGAGGGAGCTGTAGATGTGGGTGTGGTCTCTTGTGTCTGCACTGAGACTCTGGTAAGTGGAGTCTGCAGGCTCTGAAGGGGGAGCTGGACAGTTCTCGTTCATTACAACCTAAAAATACAAGAGACACGTGAGAATAAAAAGTGAGATGTGAAGTGCTCAAAGCCTTTACTTCTACTCAACACTGGTTTTCATGTTTAGTGTAAAAGAGTTCATGTGATTTAAGTCACAGATATAAGAGGTTTTGACTGTAATAATACACAACGTGACACAATGATGAGTCCATTTTCATTCTCAGCCCTTGACATCTTCATCAGATCCAGTGTAAATATGTAAACCTCACCTCATCATTTGCTTCATTCTCTGCAAATACAAACATGGACAGTGAACAGATTGTGGATTGATCAATTCATATTTCAGATGAGCAAATACATTTCCTCATTGGCCAAAAATATTTTCTCTTACCATTTTGTACTTTCCTTTTTCTGTAGAAGACCAGTGCACACAGTGTGATTAGGACCACAGGGATCAGAGTCAACAGCAGCAGAAACCTGGACACTGGACAGAAAAGTAGTGACCTAATCAATCTGGATCAGAAAAACTCAGACAATACAAATAGAGAAGGATCAATAACACAAGTGTCCAGCCTCCAGCTGCACATCTCCACAGTATCTGATGGTTTTGTCTGCTGCTCATGATCAGAAGATGTTGTGGACTGTTGTGTTGTAGTCACAGACATGAGTGAAGTCTGGTCACCTGTTTGTACAGTCAGGTCCATATCAGTGGTGGGTTTCACAGTGACTGTAGGTTCTGGTTGAAGAGTATAAGTTGGATTTAAAGCTGCATCTGAAATAAAAAAAATAAAAAAAGATAACGTTAGAAAGAAAATGTTATAAAACTGCTTTTGAAAATGTTTAGAATTGATTATAAGATACATACTTTTTGTGACTTTAATCCTAAATTCATGGTTTCCATCTATTATGTAGATTCTTTCCAAAACACACTGGTATCGTCCGGTGTCAGCTTTGGTCACATTGGTGATGTTCACGTACATGATATAACGATTCCATAAACCTTTGTATTCATATTTAATGCAGTATCTTCCTTCACATCTCTCATTTTCTGAAGTCTTGACCAAAATGTTTTCTTCTTTGTCACAGTTATTTTTACAGAAGATCTTTGTGTGTCCATTTATATAAAACTGACATCCAACTGTGATGTTTCCTCCTTCAGCCGCCTCATAAACTCCCTCTGCTCTGATGAAACCAGACAGTCCATACAGCACTGTTCACAAAATATATGCATTTTTTTTACGTGATACCAAAAACACAAATATATGTCACATTTACTTTATTTATTTATTCTGAATTATACAGGATTGATGAAATAAAGTTAAGCCATTGATGTTCATTTTGTCTTCTTATAGACTTTAACTTCTTGGGTTCTTTTTAAAGACAATGCAGTAAAGTGTATTTACCTTGTTGACATGTTTCGGCTGCTGCATCTTCAGATCTGTCCTGTGTTGGTGGTGACGTGTCGTATATCAGCTGTTGTTACTTCCTGTAGGCGTGGTCAGACCTGATGGACCTGCAGGTCGCTCAGACTGACCACGCCTCCCGTCGCCCGGTGTCTCTGGAGGAGGGTGTCCCAGGTGTGTTATCAATAAAACCAACAAACCCCGGAAAAAAACACAACAATGCAACACAGGGCAGCAGGACAAGAACATAGTCACACTACCGAACATCAGAGGAATAACCGAACCCATCCAGAGACATGAAAAAACACAACAGAAACATTGGAGTAAAACCAGACACAAAACTCCGCCAACTACTCGTACACCCAAGGACAAAATCCACAAGAAAAAAATGCAACACCATCTACGAAATCAATGCAAATCATGTAATAAATCATACACAGGGGAAACAGGCCGAGGCATTTCACATCCGAAAAAGGAACACAAAAGGAATGCGAGAAAGGAAACGTCAGGGAGACTCACCAGAACAACAAAAAGACAAAGCAGAACAGGAAAACCTAAAATCCGCCATATCAGACACTGTAAAAGGAACAACCACATTATGGATCAGGTCGGGGCTCGGGTCATTGGATCAGAAAACAACAAGTTCAAACTCTGGATCAAGGAGACGGTGAAATCAGGAAACGAGGCTCGGAGCATTAACCGTGATGACGGAGCGTTCCTCCTTTCACACACCTGGGACACCCTCCTCCAGAGACACCGGGCGAGGGAGGCGTGGTCAGTCTGAGCGACCTGCCAGGTCCATCAGGTCTGACCACGCCCACAGGAAGTAACAACAGCTGATATACGACACGTCACCACCAACACCAGGACAGATCTGAAGATGCAGCAGCCGAAACATGTCAACAAGGTAAATACACTTTACTGCATTGTCTTTAAAAAGAACCCAAGAAGTTAAAGATGAAATAAAGTTACATATAAAATAGTTCTAGTTTATTTGAACACATTTAAAACTGGATGGAGCCTCTTACTGCTAGAAACATACTACCACCACTGCTGCTCTCTAACCTGCACATAGAAGACACAACAAGTTCTTCTCCTTCTCACTATATGGGACAGAACATGTCTCATGTGAAAGTCAGAACCCAGATCCCTCACTGAGCTGCAGAAGCTGCACTAGCACCGACTCATGATGCTGCAGGTTCTGGGGGCTTGTGATGATTCGATCGAGAGGCAATTAGTTTAAACCAACTGGATTTCAGCACTGAAACTGGCAACACAAATGAGTCCAGACGACCACCGCTGAACCTTCTACACTAACCACGAACGAACGAATCAGGATCACAAAACACACAAGATTATAACATGAACAACTTGGCCCTCTGTCCAGTGTTTTTGTCATTAAGAATAAATCATCAGCTTTACATTTGTACAAGTTTAAGACAAGAATCAACTGACAATCTCACATACAGTCTTTAAACGTTTTAGAAAACAATAAACAACAGAAAAACAAATACAGCCTGTGTGCACCTCCCCCCGTTCACAAAGTTACAGTAAAANTCAGAGGGACCTTCAACTCGCACCTCCGGGAGGACTTCTCCCGGTTCCGGGGGAGGCTGGAGTATGGAGTCCGAGTGCTTCATTCTCGCCTTATTGTCAATGCGGCTGCTCGGCTGTGGGCGTAAGGTCTGTGGTGCCTGTCCGGCGCAACCCCAGAACGGTGGTGGACACCGGAAGTAAGGATGCTGTCAGCTGAAGAAGGAGTCCTATGGCCTTGCTGGCTCGGGGGACTCCTGAGGCAGCTGACGGGTACCGGCGGGGCCAAGCGTGCTGCAGCCCGTGTGGTCGCGGAGGCAAAAACTCGGAGCTGGGAGGAGTTCGGGGAGCCGGAGAAGGACTATCGACGGCCTCAAAGAGATTCTGGCAAACCGTCCGGCGCCTCAGAGGGGAAAGCATTTCTTCACCAACACTGTTTACAGTGCGAGAGCTGCTACCTCGACGACGTTGTCCGCGGTGAAGGACACTTTGAGGATCTCTCAATCCCACCGTCACGTCCTCCGAGGAGGCCGAGGCTGGGGACTCGGAGGGACTCATCCATCACCCTGGCCGAGTCACTGAGGGGTTGGAAGCTCCTTGGTGGCAAGGCTCCGGGTTGGATGAGATCCGTCCTGAGTACCTGAAGTCTCTGATTTGTGGTCTTGGCTGACACGCCTCTTCAACACGCGTCGGTCGGGGACAGTACCTCTGACTGGCAAACCGGGGTGGTGTCCCTCTGTATAAGAAGGGGACCGGAGTGTTGTTCCAACTATAGGGGGATCACACTTCTCAGCTTCCCGGTAAGGTCTATGCCAGGGACTGGAGAGGAGAATCCGGCCGATAGTCGAACCTCGGATTCAGGAGAGCAGTGTGGTTTTCGTCTGGCCGTGGAACACTGACCAGCTCTCACTCTCCATCGGTGCTCGAGGTTCATGGGAGTTTCCCAACCAGTCCACGTGTGTTTTTGATCTGAGAAGCTTTCGACGTCCTCGTGGTGTCCTGTGGGTGCTCTGGGGTATGGGGTCCGGGGCCCTTTCTAAGGCGTCCGGTCCCTGTATGACCGGAGCGAGCTGTGTTCATTGCCGGCAGTAAGCAGACCTGTTCCCGTGCATGTTGGACTCCGCAGGGCTGCCCTGTCACCGGTTCTGTTCATTGTTTTATGGACAGAATTTCTAGGCGCAGTCAGGGGTCAGAAGGGGGTCCGGTTTGGGACCACAGGATCTCATCTGTGTTGCGGACGATGTTGTTCTGTTGCTTCATCGAAGCCAGGACCTGCATGTGCACGGGCGGTTTGCAGCAGTGTGAAGCGGCTGGGATGGGATCAGCTCTTCCAAGTCAGAGGCCATGGTTCTCGACCGGAAAAGGTGTCTTGCCCTCTCGGGTGGGTGGGAGTCTTTGCCTCAAGTGGAGGGTTCAAGTATCTCGGGGTCTGTTCACGAGTGAGGGAGGAACGTGAGATTGACAGGCGGATCGGTGCAGCTTCGGCATGATGCGGCGCGTATCGGTCGTGTGGTGAAAGGAGCTGAGTCGAAAGGCGAAGCTTCTCGATTTACCGGTCAGTTTCGTTCCTACTCTCACCTATGGTCATGAGCTCTGGGTATGACCAAAGGACGAGATCTGGATACAACGCTCGAAATGAGTTTCCTCCGCAGGGCGGGGCGCTCCCTTAGAGACATGAGGAGCTCAGTCACACGGAGAGTTGGAGTAGGCCGCTGTCCTCCACGTCGAGAGGAGCCAAGTCCGGATCCCTCCTGGGCCTCCCTCGGGAGGTGTTCCGGCATGTCCCGCGGGAGGCCCCGGGAAGACCCAGGACACGCTGAGACATGTCTCTCGGCTGGGAACACCTCGGTCCCCCGGAGGAGATGGGGTGAAGGACGTTGTCTGATGGTGAAGGAAGTCTGCTGGACAGTCCCTTGCTTAGGCTGCTTGCCCCCGCACTGAACCCGGCCCCAGATGTTGATCTAAAATGCATGGATGATGGAGGACTGCTGGGAAAATCAGGAGCCAGTGGTTGTGTCCTTAGGCAAGGCACTTCACCCACATTGCCTAGTAAGTAAAAGTGTTGTGTGTGTGTGAGTGATGGTGGTGGTCAGAGGGACTGATGGCGCCACTTGGCAGCCACACTTCAGTCAGTCTGCCCCAGGGCACCTGTGGCTACAATAGTATCTTACCACCACGGGGTGTGGAGTGACTGAATGATGCTCTGTAAAGTGTCTTTGTGACAAATGTCTGTGAAAAGTCCTACATATTGTTTCTCAGTCAAAGGTGTCAGGTCAGTTGAACAGGAGGACTGGTCAGGGAGGGTCAGCAGATTTGTGTCAGGGCAGTTTGAGGAGAGGAAGAGCCAAAAGTGTCTCTCCTCAGTGTCCTGCAGCATCACAACAGCCTCCAGGGGGCGCCAGGTGAACACAACAGGAAAGGCCTCGCTCTTACTCTTCTCTGGGGTTTCAGTTGGTGATGAGGGGTCAAGATTGTTTTTTCTAAAAAATGTTTTCTCAAAATTAAACTCTAAATCAAGTCCTTTTTATTTTTATTTTTATTCTGCATTTAAAGGGATGATTCAGAATAAGTTCATGCTAGGATCCTTTGCACCGTGACCTCTACATTTACATCTGTAGTCAACTGCTGCTGGATAATGGGTCGGGTTTAATTGTCGACCAAATTGGGAGAAATGGGGAGAAATTCTGATGCAAATTGATGATAAAGAAAATGTGGGAACATAGGGTTTAATTTTAAAAAAACTTATCAATGAGGGAACATAAAGCTGAGGGAACATAGACACGCTCCCAGTGATGAAATGGTTCATTCCCTCACAATATTTTCTCTGGAAGATCTTCTCCCACATTTGCTGTCACATATATAAATAAAAAACATACTTACTTCACCAAACTCAAACTTCCCATTGTTCATTCCCATTGCTGACAGCAGAGGGAGCTCCAACATATAAATGCACCACTGGAAATGGAGCTAATACCTTGATTTTTGTTGTAGTTTTTTTTCCCCCAAATGTAAATATTATTAAAGGTGCATTATGCAGCTTCTGAGACAGACAGTTCTCTACTTGCTTGTGTCCATGGAGATGTTATTTCTTTACCTGGAATGTTCCACAGTCGGGCATTAAACATATTTCCATTGTATTTTTTCATGAATTCTTCCCATGTGCAGGCTTGCTTCTCCATAGATCTGACCATTAACCTGTCTCCATTGTGATTACCAAATGTATTCTCATACTGTGGAATAATCAAGGCAAAGCAGTAATATCTCCATGGAGACGAGCAGGTGGCAGAACCTTCACCAAAATGTTACACAGTGAACCTTTAAATGAAATTCTAACCTCATGGTGAAAAAAGAGAATTAAAGGAACCATTTTAGATCCACAGAATTTTCAGTTTTATTTTTTCTAAAGATGAAAATTTAAACATATTCAGCATCACTTTTGACATGATTGGTGAATTGAATTGTTATTGCTTTGTCTGGAATGTTCCACAGTACGGCATTAACCTTTCTATCTTCATGGAGACCAAACCAGACGGTGTTCCAGGTCAGATCTGTGGAGAGGCGACTCTGCTCACAGTCAGAATGCCTGTTTTTCTGGGTATTTTAGAGCAATAAAACCACCTGTAATTGAATAAATGTAAGGTAGAGCTGTTTAATGTCACACTGTGGAACATTCCTGGCAGAGCAATGACATAACCACGGAAACAACCAAATGATGGACCCTTCACCAGAAAAGTGAATGTTTTGGACAATAGACATGTGTTCTGACATTCATACAACAGTGGCAGTGTTGGACTCCATCATAATAATGACTGAATTTGATCAATTTAGTCATGATTTCTTAACATTAATTTAATATGTCGCCCATTACACATTATAAAACACCTTAATATTAAAAACACTCTCTCTCTGTCCATCATGTGTCCATATTTGCTGTTTTTTTTGTCCTTCTTGCAAAACCTATTTTTAATGCACCAAGTTCTCACCATGTAAAATGATCGCGACCTGGCAAAGCTTCATTTTTGCCTCTGCAGAGTTTGTTGCACTCGGTTTGTTAAGAAGCAGGTTTTGTGCTTCAACCACTTCTAAAAAAAAAAAAGGTGACAAATTGTGTCACCTCCTTTTTGGTCAAAGCCACAAATTGAAAAGAAGAGTCATGGGTGATTAAGTGGGTGGGGTTAGTTCTGAGGCTGCAGGGTTCGTGGGCAAGAGTGTGTTGAAAAAATAACTTGACCTGAAGTAAATGCATTAAAAAGCTTTATATTTTTGCATTGTTTTATACTGTATTTCTTTTGTATTTTAGACACAGAAAGAGGAGAACTTTTTCAGGACTTTCTCATTCAGACATTTTAATCATGTTTAATGAAATGATAATGTTTAAACAGGTCATGAAAAATGTTTAGGTTTACAAGGAAATGACACACATATGAAAGAAAACGACATTTTAAAAGATTTAAAAATGTTATTCTGTTTTCCCCTCGACAAAAACATACCCAGAATTGTATTTTGTTTCATTCACATGTTTATTTAATCCATTAATTCAAAGTCGTCTTCTCTCAACACTCAAAAATGTTTATTATTATTTTGCCTGGATTGTTGCGTCACATGTAAAAATATTCCCGACATATTCAGCATCACTTTTGACATGACTGGGTGTAGTCAGAGGCTTTGATCAGCAGGGGGCGGTGTTGCTGCTGGGTGGGGGCTGTGGGTGGAGGGAGCTGTAGATGTGGGTGTGGTCTCTTGTGTCTGCACTGAGACTCTGGTAAGTGGAGTCTGCAGGCTCTGAAGGGGGAGCTGGACAGTTCTCGTACATCACAACCTAAAAATACAAGAGACACGTGAGAATAAAAAGTGAGATGTGAAGTGCTCAAAGCCTTTACTTCTACTCAACACTGGTTTTCATGTTTAGTGTAAAAGAGTTCATGTGATTTAAGTCACAGATATAAGAGGTTTTGACTGTAATAATACACAACGTGACACAATGATGAGTCCATTTTCATTCTCAGCCCTTGACATCTTCATCAGATCCAGTGTAAATATGTAAACCTCACCTCATCATTTGCTTCATTCTCTGCAAATACAAACATGGACAGTGAACAGATTGTGGATTGATCAATTCATATTTCAGATGAGCAAATACATTTCCTCATTGGCCAAAAATATTTTCTCTTACCATTTTGTACTTTCCTTTTTCTGTAGAAGACCAGTGCACACAGTGTGATTAGGACCACAGGATCAGAGTCAACAGCACAGAAACCTGGACACTGGACAGAAAAGAGACTAATCAATCAACAGCAGACAGAACGTTTTTAAAAGCTTTTCAAGAGATTGAATGATGTTGGGGAACATTTCTGGACACTGAAAAGTAACTTAAAAAAATAACAAATAAACTGTGAACTGAATCTCACATTTTATTACAAATATGTCTAAATCTTGTTTTATCTCTTTATTGTGTCCCACCTCTAGACTCATGTGATGTAATGTCACATCACAAAAGATCAGTTGGAAAAACTCAGACAATACAAATAGAGAAGGATCAATAACACAAGTGTCCAGCCTCCAGCTGCACATCTCCACAGTACCTGATGGTTTTGTCTGCTGCTCATGATCAGAAGATGTTGTGGACTGTTGTGTTGTAGTCACAGACATGAGTGAAGTCTGGTCACCTGTTTGTACAGTCAGGTCCATATCAGTGGTGGGTTTCACAGTGACTGTAGGTTCTGGTTGAAGAGTATAAGTTGGATTTAAAGCTGCATCTGAAATTTAAAAAAAAGATAACGTTAGAAAGAAAATGTTATAAAACTGCTTTTGTTGCTTTTGAAAATGTTTAGAATTGATTATAAGATACATACTTTTTGTGACTTTAATCCTAAATTCATGGATTCCATCTATTATGTTTTCTTTCCAAAACACACTGGTATCGTCCGGTGTCAGATTTGGTCACATTGGTGATGTTCACGTACATGATATAACGATTCAATAAACCTTTGTTACTCATATTTAATGCAGTATCTTCCTTCACATCTCTCATTTTCTGAAGTCTTGACCAAAATGTTTTCTTCTTTGTCACAGTTATTTTTACAGAAGATCTTTGTGTGTCCATCCAACTTAAATGTACATCCAACTGTGATGTTTCCTCCTTCAGCCGCCTCATAAACTCCCTCTGCTCTGATGAAACCAGACAGTCCATACAGCACTGTTCACAAAATATATGCATTTTTTTACGTGATACCAAAAACACAAATATATGTCACATTTACTTTATTTATTTATTCTGAATTATACAGGATTGATGAAATAAAGTTACATATAAAATAGTTCTAGTTTATTTGAACACATTTAAAGGAACTGGATGGAGCCTCTTACTGTTCTAGAAACATACTACACTCACTGCTGCTGCTCTAACCTGCACATAGAAGACACATACAAGCTCTTCTCCTTCTCACTATATGGACAGAACATGTCTCATGTGAAAAGTCAGAACCTCCAGAATTCCCTCACTGAGCTGCAGAAGCTGCACTAGCACCGACTCATGATGCTGCAGGTTCTGGGGTTTAGGTTGTGATGATTCAGATCAGAGAGGCATTTTAGGTTTAAACCAACTGGATTTCAGCACTGAAACTGGCAACACAAATGAGTCCAGACGACCACCGCTGAAACCTTCTCTACACTGAACCACGAACGAACGAATCAGGGATCACACAAACACACAAGATTATAACATGAACAACTTGGCCCTCATGTCCAGTGTTTTTGTCATTAAGAATAAATCAATCAGCTTTACATTTGTTACCAAGTTTAAGACAAGAAATCAACTGACAATCTCACATACAGTTCCTTTAAAACGTTTTAGAAAACAATAAACAACAGAAAAACAAATACAGCCTGTGTGCACCTCCCCCCGTTTCACAAAGTTACAGTAAAAAGCTGCTAAACTAAAGCCAAATCTGATCATTTTATGGAATACAGTTTTGCAAAGATAAAAGTTTAAAGGTATAGATCAGTTTAGTCAGAAAAGGTCAGTGTAACTCACCGAGAAACAGGAGAACAGCCACACAGAGCCTCATAGTTGTTCTTTTATTTGCAGAGACGTTTATAATGCTGCTGTCTGCTCTAACACTTTATCTAAACAGGAACAACTGGGCAACTTAATGTGTAAGGCCAGTTTGATCTTACACGATCACACTTCCTTAAAACGGGGCTATTTTTTCTATGATATTATCTGCTAACACACAACATACAGTCTTTAGATCAACATGTTACCTTTTATTGCTTTGAAAACTCTATATGAAAATTTTGTCATGTGTCCATATTTGCTGTTTTTTTTGTCCTTCTTGCAAAACCTATTTTTAATGCACCAAGTTCTCACCATGTAAAATGATCGCGACCTGGCAAAGCTTCATTTTTGCCTCTGCAGAGTTTGTTGCACTCGGTTTGTTAAGAAGCAAGTTTTGTGCTTCAACCACTTCTAAAAAAAAAAAAAAAAAAGGTGACAAATTGTGTCACCTCCTTTTTGGTCAAAGCCACAAATTGAAAAGAAGAGTCATGGGTGATTAAGTGGGTGGGGTTAGTTCTGAGGCTGCAGGGTTCGTGGGCAAGAGTGTGTTGAAAAAATAACTTGACCTGAAGTAAATGCATTAAAAAGCTTTATATTTTTGCATTGTTTTATACTGTATTTCTTTTGTATTTTAGACACAGAAAGAGGAGAACTTTTTCAGGACTTTCTCATTCAGACATTTTAATCATGTTTAATGAAATGATAATGTTTAAACAGGTCATGAAAAATGTTTAGGTTTACAAGGAAATGACACACATATGAAAGAAAACGACATTTTAAAAGATTTATGTTTATAAGATGTTTGAAGAAGTTTGAGGAACAGTTTGAAGAACAGAACGTCCACATGTGCACATTTAGGTCCAAAACATTTTGGGTTGTTCATAAATATTTTTTGTAAATCATTATTAAATTGTGACTTTATTATTTCCATCAAAATGATTCAAACATCAGGTGAATATTTTATAAATCGTCTGTGGACAGAGAATCGTAAAAATATAATAAAAATATATAAATCTTTGTTTTGCCTCGTCAGGTCCAATCAGCTCAAATAACAAAGAGACTCAATAAAACCAGAAGAGTTCAGGCTTCAGGTTTCAGGAGGAGGTAGAAGTGACGTCTCCTCTGATGTTTCCACCAGGGGGCGACACCGGACGCTCCTCACACCTGAGCACCGACACTGGAGTTTATCAACCAGTGAAGACAAACTGAGCTCACACTCTGAGGTCCAGTCCTGGTCTGGTTCTGTCCTGGTCCGGTCCTGGTCCGGTCCTGGTCCGGTCCTGGTCCGGTCCTGTTTCAGTTCTGACTCAGATCCGGCTCGGGGACAAAGGCGGACTGTCCCGGAGCAGCTGGGAATGTGCCGGGTCTCAACTGTTACCATGGAAACACAAGTCAGGAACTGGAATACAGTTTAGAATATTCCTCTGGACTAAACCTCGACTGAACCAGGACCAAACCAGAACCAAACCAGGACTAAACCAGGACTAAACCAGGTCTTGTTTGTGGGTAAAATGAGTAAAACTTTTCTTTTCTTGTTTTTTTTTTTTTTACAGTGTGTCCTTTTGTTGTGAGTCATTTTTTTTTTACAGTGCACAGTCTGAACCAGACCAGACCAGACCCGGACCCCGGACCCAACTAAACAGAACTAAACAGATAAACCATAAACCAAACAGGACTAAACAGGTCTTCTAAACCAGGTCCTGGACTAAACCAGGACTAAACCACCAGGACTAAACCAGGACCAGGTCTAAACCAGGAGGAAACTAAACCAGGTCTAAACCAGGTAAACCAGGCTAAACCAGGACTAAACCCTAAACCAGGTCTAAACCAGGTCTAAACCAGTCTAAACCAGGTCTAAACCAGGTCTAAACCAGGACTAAACCAGGTCTACACTAGGGTTAAACCAGGACTAAATCAAGACTAACCCAGGACTAAACTGGGACTAAAATAGTCGGCCTTTCACCAGAATAGTTCTCTGTGTATCCTGTGTGTGTGTGTGTGTGTGTGTTGTGTGTGTGTGTGTGGTGTGTGTGTGTGTGTGTGTGTGTGTGTGTGTGTGTGTGTGTGTGTGTGTGTGTGTGTGTGTGTATGGGAGGACAGTAGTACACACACACACACACACACACACACACACCTGTTGGATGTGAGGTCTTGTGGTCTCGTTCGGTCCAGGACTGGGACTAAAAAACGGTCCTGGACTTTTTTCACAGTTTGGCCCCGAGACCCGAGGGTCTCAAGATTTTACTCGAGTAAATGTGTCAGTGTGTGAATCATCTCATCACATGTACCAGTGTGTGCTCGGAGTTGTGTGTCAGTTGTGTGTCTGTCATGTGTCAGTCGTGTGTCTATTGTGTGTCAGTTGTGCGTCGGAGTTGTGTGTCAGTTGTGTGTCTGTGGTGTGTCTGTTGTGTGTCAGTTGTGTGTCTGTTGTGTGTCAGTTGTGTGTCTCTGTGTGTTGTGTGTCAGTTGTTTGTGTCAGTTGTGTGTCTGTGTGTTGTGTGTCAGTTGTGTGTCTGTCGTGTGTCAGTTGTGTGTCAGTTGTGTGTCTGTTGTGTGTCAGTTGTGTGTCAGTTTTGTGTCAGTTGTGTGTCAGTTGTGTGTCAGTTGTGTGTCTGTCGTGTGTCAGTTGTGTGTCAGTTGTGTGTCAGTTGTGTGTCAGTTGTGTGTGTCAGTTGTGTGTCAGTTGTGTGTCAGTTGTGTGTCTGTCGTGTGTCAGTTGTGTGTCAGTTTTGTGTCAGTTGTGTGTCAGTGTGTTGTGTAGTGTGTGTCGTTGTGTGTCAGTTGTGTGTCAGTTGTGTGTCAGTTTTGTGTCAGTTGTGTGTCAGTTGTGTGTTAGTTGTGTGTCTGTTGTGTGTCAGTGTGTCAGTTGTGTGTCAGTTGTGTGTCAGTTTTGTGTCAGTTGTGTGTCAGTTGTGTGTCTGTCGTGTGTCAGTTGTGTGTCAGTTTTGTGTCAGTTGTGTGTCAGTTGTGTGTCAGTTGTGTGTCAGTTGTGTGTTGTTGTTGTGTCAGTTGTGTGTCAGTGTGTGTCAGTTGTGTCAGTTGTGTGTGACAGTTGTGTGTCAGTTGTGTGTCAGTTGTGTCAGTTGTGTGTCAGTTGTGTGTCTGTGTTGTGTGTGTCAGTTGTGTGTCAGTTGTGTGTGTTGTGTGTCAGTTGTGTCAGTTGTGTGTCTGTTGTGTGTCAGTTTTGTGTCAGTTGTGTGTCAGTTGTGTGTCTGTTGTGTGTCAGTTGTGTGTCAGTTTTGTGTCAGTTGTGTGTCTGTCGTGTGTCAGTTTTGTGTCAGTTGTGTGTCAGTTGTGTGTCAGTTGTGTAACAGAACAGAACGACACAAGGACACGGAGATGAAGAAAACTGGGACATTTTCTCTCTTTTTTTTTTTTACATATTGTCAAAGTTGCGGCCGAGAACAGAGGACGTCTCCAAGTCTCGTCGCAGGTTTCCAAACGTCTTCCTGGTTTTAGTCTGAACAGAAAATATTCAGCTCACGATGAAAAGATGCACCGGCCCCGAAGAGTCTCCCCAGAGTCTGGAGTTTACCAGAACCTCCAGATCTGCAGTCGCCCCTGAGCTCAGTCACATCATCAAAAGAAAAAGAAAAAGAAAAAGAAATCTGATCTGTGAACAAGAAGGAGCGCGCACGGATCAAGAGACATGTGAGTGTGTGTGTGTTGTGTGTGTGTGTGTGTGTGTGGAGCTCAGACTGAAATGAATCAGGTGACACACACTGGCTCAAATATAGAAAGACACAAATTGTTTAAAATAAATCTCGTTTAAACACAAAAACAAAACGTTGGGAGTGTTTGTTTGTTGAGGATTAAACCTGGACTCCGTCTGGTCCACGAAACGAAACCAGAGACAAAATGAGTCTCACTCCTGGATTCATCTGAGTCACGATGAACCAAAACAAACACAAAAACATTTAGACTTCGACAAACTTTACTGATCCACAAAAGGAAACACAAAAAGGAAACACAAAAAGGAAACACAAAGACACGACAAAAAGAATCTGAGGACTGACAGGACACAGGGTTTAAGTAAAGATTTGTTCCTAAATGACACAGATTCTCCGCTCACACTCAGGGGCGGCGCCACCGTGAGGCAGAAGGAGGCGGCGGCTTAGGGCCCCAAACCTGGAGGGGCCCCAAACCAAACGGCCGAGGCCTCAGAGAAGTTTGAGTTCCTCTTAATATGACATTAAACAATGGTATTTTACTTTTAAACAGTAATCATCAAAAAAATAATAATCATCAAATATAACGGACAGAAACAAAAATGTACCATCAAAACATGTTTATTTCTTTAAGTTCTGGTTTTCTAGTCGGTGAATGAATGAATAAGACAAATTTCCAGTTCACCAAAATTCAAATAAACAGAGACGTTTGTGTTTCAAGAACAACGGGAAAAAACTGAAAATAAATATATTAAAAAACAAAACAAAATCATCAGTGCATTTATAGTGCAGGTCCCAAACTCAAGTTCCCCCAGAGCAGACATGTCAAACTCAGGCCCAGGGGCCAAATTTGGCCCAAGATATAATTATATTTGTCCCTCGAGATCAAATCAAACAAGTATTAGAGCTGCTGCTGCTGCACACAGAGAGACTCTAGACACATGATTTATTTAAAATACTGTTATTATTTTATATTCTGTTTGTTGTGGATTCAATGTTTAAGTAAAACTATTATTAAACTTTTAATTGAATAAGAAAAAATTGAACATTACAAATCCCAAAAGAAGAGAAAACACAGAAACAACAGAAAACAATAAATATTTAGTTTGTCTCAAAACTTAGTCCCTTAGTTTTTTGTTTTTTTTTATTTTGGTCTCTGTGAGTTTGAGTTTGACTCTCCTGCCCAGGGGCCCCAAATCACAAACTCCGCCCCTGTTCACACTGAAGGAGCTCGAACCACAGATTGAGAAACACTCCTCAGTCTTTTTGTCTCACAGAAGAATGTTTAGTTTAGTTTAGTCTGAGGTTAGTTTAGTTTAGTTTAGTTCAGTTTAGTTTTAGTTTAGTTTAGTTTAGTTTAGTTTAGGCTGAGTTTAGTTTAATTTAGTTTAGTTTAGTTTAGTTTAGTTGAGTCTGAGTTTGGCCCCTGTGGGACTGAAGCGGGATATTTTACACCAACTGTAGCCGCAGCAGAGACTTCACAGGCCGCAGACGCACGGAGCAGGTGGAACCAATAACCCCCCCCCCCCCCCCCCCCCCCCCCCCCGTGCCCCCCGCCCTCAGGCTACGCGGCTCTGAGGCTCCGCGGCTCCGCTCCGGGATCCAGCTCGGGCTTTACCCACCTCCACCTCCACAAACAGCGGCAACAAGTGGAGCCGAGCGGAGGAGCCTGAGGACGGGTCTGCCCCACCGCCGCGTACTGCCCCCTCTGCCCCCGCACCACCTCCACCACCACCACCACCACCACCTCCTCCTCCTGCCCTTCCTCCTCCTCCTCCTCCTCCTCCCGAGCGCAAAACACAGCCTCACCTCCTCACTCTGCACACGCCGCGGACACAAGTGGAACTAAAACCCCCCGGAGCAGAAGCGACGATCCCGGGACAAGACCCACGACTCCCCGCGTCACATCCACCGACTCACCGACGCACCGACCCACCGACCGAACCACCGAACCATCCCCACGGTAAGAGGCACAAACCGCGTGCGTAAAAGTGATCTGCGTGGACCGAGCCGCCGGGGACAGAGCGGAGTTTAAAGTTTGGAAACAGGATCGCGGACAGAAATACGCAGCGAGGTCATTTTTAGAAATGTTTTTAAAGACTTTCTCCGCGTCTGAACCCGCGATTCCACTTTTTAAACCGCTCTGCCCCCCCCCCCCCGGTCCCGCGGCTCCGTGGTGGTCCCGGGGCGTAACGTGTCCGCTGTGTCCGCAGGTCCCGTCCCCCGTGTGTCCCCCGTGTATGTGTCCCCTGGAGCCGCTGGAGCCGCTGGAGCCGCTGGAGCCGCTGGAGTCCCGGAGCATGTCACCGCGGGGTCCGGCAGCGCGGGGTCCGGCCCTCCTCGCGCTCCTGTGGGGTAAGTGCGCGCGCGGTGCCGCTCCTCCTCCGGGACCTGCACCGAAAAAAAGAAAAAAAGAAAAAAGAAAAAGTCCACAAACATCTTCAGAAGTGACGCACTGAACCGGAGCAGAACCGGATCAGTCTGAACCCGCGGGCCCGGGGTTCACGCGCGGGTCCCGGGGTCTGTCAGGCGCTGCTCCGGTGCTTCAGTCCGGGGTTAGACCAGGTTTAGTCCTGGTTTAGACCTGGTTTAGTCCTGGTTTAGTCCTGGTTTAGACCTGGTTTAGTCCTGGTTTACCTGGTTTAGAGTTTAGTCCTGGTTTAGTCCTGGTTTAGTCCTGGTTTAGTCCTGGTTCTGTTTGGAGCTTTAATCTTCTCATGTTCCTGTTCCTTTTGTGTTTTGTTTGACTGGTTCTTTATTATTCAACTGTCCACATCTCCAAACGCCCTGTTCCACCTTGTGATGTCATCAAGTCAGAGATTTAAACTGAACAGCTCCTTTTACCTTCTAAACCAGGACTAAACCAGGACTAAACCAGGTCTAAACCAGGACTAAACCAGGACTAAACCAGGTCTAAACCAGGTCTAAACCAGGACTAAACCAGGACTAAACCAGGACTAAACCAGGACTAAACCAGGACTAAACCAGGACTAAACCAGGACTAAACCAGGACTAAACCAGGTCTAAACCAGGACTAAACCAGGACTAAACCAGGTCTAAACCAGGACTAAACCAGGACTAAACCAGGACTAAACCAGGTCTAAACCAGGACTAAACCAGGACTAAACCAGGTCTAAACCAGGACTAAACCAGGACTAAACCAGGACTAAAACCAGGACTTAAACCAGGTCTAAACCAGGTCTAAACCAGGTCTAAACCAGGACTAAACCAGGTCTAAACCAGGACTAAACCAGGTCTAAACCAGGACTAAACCAGGACTAAACCAGGACTAAACCAGGACTAAAACAGGTCTAAACCAGGACTAAACCAGGACTAAAACAGGAACTAAACCAGGACTAAACCAGGACTAAACCAGGACTAAACCAGGACTAAACCAGGTCTAAACCAGGTCTAAACCAGGACTAAACCAGGACTAAACCAGGTCTAAACCAGGACTAAACCAGGCTAAAACAGAACTAAACCAGGTCTAAACCAGGACTAAAACAGGACTAAACCAGGACCAGGACTAAACCACTAAACCAGGTCTAAACCAGGACTAAACCAGGACTAAACCAGGTCTAAACCAGGACTAAACCAGGACTAAACCAGGACTAAACCAGGTCTAAACCAGGACTAAAACAGGACTAAACCAGGTCTAAACCAGGACTAACTAAACAGGACTAAACCAGGACTAAACCAGGTCTAAACCAGACTAAACCAGGTCTAAACCAGGACTAAACCAGGACTAAACCAGGTCTAAACCAGGACTAAAAACAGGACTAAACCAGGTCTAAACCAGGTCTAAACCAGGACTAAACCAGGTCTAAACCAGGACTAAAACCAGGACTAAACCAGGTCTAAACCAGGACTAAACCAGGACTAAACCAGGTCTAAACCAGGACTAAAACAGGACTAAACCAGGACTAAACCAGGACCAAAACAAAACTAAATCAGCTTTAAACATAACTTCTCTCCACATAAATATTTTATCTGAAATAATAAAAACTTTACAAAACAAAACAAATCAATATTTTAAACTAAATGGATCAAGAGAGGAATAATATTTATGCAGGATTATTTCATGTTCTATGTAATAAAATCTTTATTAGTCGACATAATTCAGTACTGGTGATCAAAAACTCAACAACAACAAACAAACAAACAAACAAACAAACACGTCAGGAACAGTTTTAAACTCTCAGTTAAATGGTTCCCAAGTGTAAAAGTCGATGAGTAAAACACGACTAAATCTCTTTCAATTCTGCATCAACAAGATTCAAGAATCACACTGGAAAATAATTCACCAAATCTCCCCAAATAATTTACTCAGGTCCAAACTCACGTCAAGTCTAGAAAAATTTTACCTGCAAAAAAACAAATGAACAAAATCAAAGTGAATATTTCATAAACTGGTTCATTCTGTTGGGAAAATGTCACATCCATAAATCCAAACTCTCCAATTCCAGACTCTGATTTAAAAATTCTCTTCAAACTCTAAACAGTTTTTCTAACGTTAAATCTAAAAACACTCAGTATTACAGAAGAATTAGGATTTTATTTTTAATTTCCTCCGTTTTTTGTGTGTAAAATGATCTGCCTCAGTTTAAGTTCACATGGATGTTAAACCTGTTGTTGTTTTATGTTCTCAGGTTCTTTTTTTCAGACCCAGAGTTTGTTTTCCTCCTGACAGTTTGTTCTGCTCCTCTTCCTCTTGGTCTGGTGATGTTTCTGTGTCGTGGCTCAGTTGGTTTAAACAGGTTTTGTCTGTGTCTTGGTCTCGGTGGAGGCAGGACGACAGCGCCACCTGCAGACGCACTTCCTCAAGACACAATCCAGGAGTGTGAAAAGAAAAAAGACCCTCGTGATGGTTTATTTCTGTATTTCAATTTCCTCTTGAATCTTCCACCGAGACGAAGACACAGAAACATCACCAGATCAAGACGAAGACACTGAGGAAGAGGAGCAGAACAAACTCTTGGTCTGAAAAAAGAACCTGAGAACAGAAATGATCGGAAAACCAAATGAACCTGACTGGACAATTACGCTCTGTTATTGTTTTGTTTTGGCTTTAAAGTTTGTATGGAGGATTTTTTATTTTTTTTTTTAGTTTCAAATTGTCAGTGAAAGTTTAAAATACTGTTACAGAGAAGCAGCAGCTTTGTAATTATGATGACCAAAAAAAAACAAAAACAAAAAGAATGAAAATCTATCAACTGTGGACGTGTTGAGGCCAGATAAACATCAGCCAATAGAAAACGAGGCTGCCTCATTTTCTATTGGCTCTTAGGTTGTCAATCAAACTCTCTACGATTCTAGTGTAACTGAGTCGTCGGCGCGTGAGGATTTTGTGTTTTTTGCGGCGGTTCTTAGAGGCTTTTTCAAACTGTCGCTTCCTCGCAGTTCGTACAAACTTTGATGCGATGTCGGACGAGAATCTATGACCAGTTCGCCGCAAAAGAAAGTCGGTTTCTGAGGTCGATGAAAGAAGAAGAGAAGGAGAAAAGGAGCGAAGACAAACTGAGGTGATTCTTGGAGATTCTTTCCAGCGACGGCGCGAATGAAGCAGACGAAGAATCTGTGTGTCGTTCGTTCATTCGTTTTTCAATATAAAACCAAAAATAAGAAAACGAAAAAACAACAGTTTTCTTCATTATTTGTCTCCAAAACCAAAATGAAAGTTTCAGTTTCAGTTTTCAATTTTGTGTTTAAATGAAGAATGGAAAAAACGGATAACGGCCGTTTACCGTTTACGTGACGTCTGTGACTGTGATGCCGAACATTTACACTGCATACGGACTGAACCAGGACTGATCCAAGTCCGAGACCAACCGGGACCAGAGCAGGACTGAGACCAGGACAGACTGAGACCAGACCGGACCAGACCGGGACCAGACCGGGACCAGACCGGGACCAGACCGGGACCAGACCGGGACCAGACCAGAGGCTCGGAGTCCGCCCTGGTCCTGCTCTGGTCCCGGTTGGTCTCGGACCTGGATCAGTCCTGGTTCAGTCCGTATGCAGTGTAAATGTTCAGCATCACAGTCACAGACGTCACGTAAACGGGAAACGGCCGTTATCCGTTTTTTCCATTCTTCATTTAAACACAAAATTGAAAACTGAAAAAACGAATCGTTCTCTGTTTTTTCATGTTGGTTTTAGAGACAAATAATGAAGAAAACTGATATTGAAAAACGAAAATGACGATGAACGACTGACACACGGATTACGAAGAGTCTAAAAACTGAAGCGTCGGTCGCTGAATTATTTCTAGACAGGAAACTTCAAGAGTGATTCTGAACGAGGCTGTAAACAAACGTGATTTGTAGAGTAAAGAGGCGGGAGGAGGAGATGTTTCTACTGAGGCTGTGGAGGAGGTGGAGTCACACGTGCACAAGGACGGTCGCTGTATTTCTCTTCCCTTAAAAAATCCTCCTCTATAGTCGAGTTTCAGATGACGTCATTGTTATTAAAAGTGCACGTTGCTGCTGGGAAATATTCTGGTCGGAGGCAGAAACACGGTAGCGTCAAACACAGTGTGTAACCTCGTGTATTTCTCCCTGATAATGGTAAATTCCTGCTGCATTATCATATTATCGTCTTCTGAGTGAAAAGAACCACTAACGGTGAATTAAACGACTTTCAAACATCCGCAGAGCAAACGTAGAAGATCCTAACAAACCTGGACTCAACAAGTTCAACAACACATCCAGACTCTTGGAGGTTTTCATCTTTTCTGCTGTGAACGGCCCAGGAGTTTCACCAAGTCACTGTGGATGTCAGGGCTGGTTTCATTAAGAAGCTGCCGATACGATACATATTTCGATACAGTGAACTTACAATTCAATACGATATATTTCAAATTGATTCGATACCGTTCAATAAAAATAAAGGCTAAATCATGTCTGTGATACTAAAAGTCTTTGTTAAACCACTTCTTTTTGTGCAAAGTTCATATGAAACAAAAACATTTTAATCCTCAAAACTGTGAAAATGTCAAATGTGTCGCATGCACTGCAAAAAATTAAATCTAGCCAAGTTAAGATGACCTGAATTAAGAAAGTTTGATCATGATTTGAGTAAATTCCACTTGACAAGTTAAATGATCTGTCAGCGGAATACGATTTTTTGTTCTTAAAATATGAAAATACAACTTGCTACTCTTAAAAAAAGAAAAACACCAACCCTTAAAAGAAGAAATGAAATTGAATTTAGAAAAACACTTATTCCACCGGTGGAGTCGACTCAAATAAAGTCAAATGTTCTTAATTTTCATTTTAACGAACCTTTTTACTGTGTGAATGAGTTTCCTTCCACTAAACAAACAACAAAACTGTAGCTCTGTAACAAAATAATTTAGTAAAATACACCAAAAATACTCAATACGTGATATATCGATACAGCAGCCCACGATATCAATACTGTATCATTACATTAAACGATACGATATATCGATATTTCAGTATTTTTGCACACCCCTAGTGGATGTCGCCCAAGTGAATATTTGTCCAGGGAGTTGGAGATTCTGACCAGAAGTTTGGTTTGGTCCAGACTCTGTCGGGGTTGAAAAGGGAGATTTGTCGTCCGTCGATGTTTATGACCAATTTCTGGTCAAATGGTCTTGGGTCGTCTGCTGTTAGAGTGGATCAATAACCGGGATCAATACCCTTTACGTTCTTTCTCACTCCGTCCGTCATGTTCAATTAGTGTTTCTTGCCGCCGACCAAAATAATTCCCATCATGCAACACGCGCTTTTGTCAACAATGAAACTCACCTGTGCAACACGACGGAGTAAAAGGGTCAGATAAAAAAAAAAAAAGATGCTGGTGCAACGAGAATAAAGTCAAAATAAAATCAAAGTCAAAGTGAAAAATGCGGCAGAAGAAGAAACTTGTTTTTCAATATAAAACCAAAAATAAAACAAACAACAACAATTTTCTTCATTATTTGTGCCTCCAGGACTGAACCAGGACTAAACCAGGACTGAACCAGGACTGAACCAGGACTAAACGAGGTCCGAGACCAGACCAGGATTGAGACCGGGACCAGACCAGGACTGAAAACGGTTTAGTCCTAGTTTAGTTCTGGTTTAGTCCTGGTTTAATCGCATTTTAAAGTCACAGAAATGCCATTTCCCATTTCCGTGACTTAAACCAGGACTAAACTGTTTTCAGTCCTGGTCTGGTTCCGGTCTCAGTCCTGGTCTTTCTGGTTTGGTTCTGGACCTGGTTTAGTCCTGATGCAGTCGAAGGAACGAATGATACACAGATTCTTCTCTTTTACAAAATGCTCCAGATTCTCCACGAGCCGCTGATGTTCTCCTGATATTAACACTTTATTTTAACTTCCACTTTATTCTCATAAAATTAAAACTTTAATGTTGAAATGTTACGACTTTCTTCTGGCAGCACCAGCATTTTATTTTATTTTTTTATCTGACCCTTTTACTCCGTCGTAATACAACCTTTAAGTTAAGAGCAGAGGATTGTGGGATTGTGGGTCTGGGCTGTGGTGGATCCAGACCCAGATGTTCTGACCCGGTTCATGGGTCACGACTCTGTAATTACGACCGATCCACATCAAACAAAAACTGTCCCGAACGTTGGTCTCTGCGGTGGAACCGAAGAACGACACGAGTCCAGAGAAAATCTGCTCGAGTCCTGGTTGGATCTGGTTATTTTGGTTCAGACCTGGTTTAGTCCTGGTTTAGTCTCAGTTTAGGTCTAGTTTAGTCCAGGTGTTTAGTCCTGGTCTTGACCTGATTCAGTCCTGTTTCAGACCGGGTTTAGATCTTGCTGAGCACTGGTTTAGTTGGTCCAGTTTTTTAGTCCAAGTTTAGTCCTGGTGTCTCAGTTCAGTCCTGGTTCAGTCCTGGTTCAGTCCTGGTTTAGATCTCGCTGAGTCTTGCTTTGGTCCAGTTTTTTAGTCCAAGTTTAGTCTGAGCTTCTTAGTTAAGTCCTGGTTTAGTCCTGGTTTAGTCCTGGTTCAGTCCTGGTTCAGTCTCAGTCCTGGTTCAGTCCTGGTTCAGTCTGGTTCAGTCTGGTTTAGATCTCGCTGAGTCTTGCTTTGGTCCAGTTTTTTAGTCCAAGTTTAGTCTGAGCTTCTTAGTTAAGTCCTGGTTTAGTCCTGGTTTACTTGTACTTTATGTCTAGTTTAGTTCGGGTGTTTAGTCCTGGTTTGGACCTGGTTTAGTCCTACTCTAGACCTGGTTTAGTACTGAGACCTGGTTCAGCCCTCCTTTGGACTTCATTCAGTGCTTTTCAGACCTGGTCTAGATCTAGCAAAGTCCAGGTTTGGTCCAGTTTTTTAGTTTAAGTTTAGTCCTAGTTTCTCAGTTAAGTCCTGGTTTAATCCCAGGTGATTTAGTCCTGGTTCAGTCCTGGTTTAGTCCTGTTTTAGTCCTGGTTTAGTCCTGGTTTAGTCCTGGTTTAGTCCTGTTTAGTCCTGGTTTAGTCCTGGTTTAGTCCTGGTTTAGTCCTGGTTCACACAGAGGTGTGAGTTTTAATAATCGTCTGTTTTTCAGTTTGGTCTGAGGTTTGGATCTTTGCTCAGAGTTTGAGTTTGTCTGTGAAACTTGGGAACGGGACCTGACACACACGAGGAGGGACCTGACACACACGAGGAGGGACCTGACACACACGAGGAGGGACCTGACACACACGAGAGGACCTGACACACACGAGGAGGGACCTGACACACTGGAGGGACCTGACACACTGGAGGGACCTGACACACACACGAGGAGGGACCTGACACACACGAGGAGGGACCTGACACACACGAGGAGGGACCTGACA